>NW_027512708.1:0-122500 GCF_048772815.1 Callospermophilus lateralis
ACAAAAGAGGCAAAGACAAATCTCGGGTGAGAGGTCCTTGTGAAATGACCAACCCAGGGGGTATAAGAGGTCTTCCATACATTATCTCAAAGGGAGACAGTAAAGATGGTTTTTAGGGAGAGCTCTGATTCGAAGCAAATCCAAGGGAAGGAGTTTGACCCAGTCTAAGTTTAATTCCATTGTCAATTTGGTAAGGACTTCATTTAGAGTACGATTTACCCTTTCCACTTTCCCTGAAGCTTGGGGGTAATATGGAAAGTGGGAATGCCACTTGAAGGAGAGGGCTTGAGAGACCTTTTGTGTGATCCTAGAAATAAACTCAGGGCCATTGTCATATTGTAGAGAAGTGGGCATACCCAACCTGGGGATGATGTCTGTCAGTAAGATTAAAGCTACAGTGGAAGCCGTTTTATTGGAAGTGGGAAATGCCTCAATCCAACCAGAGAAAGTGTCCACAAAGACAAGGAGGTATTTAGTGCGCCATACTGTGAGCATGTTGGTGAAGTCTACCTGCCAGTCAGCAGTGGGAATGTGTCCCCGGGCTTGGTGGGAAGGGAAAGGTTTGGGCCTTAAAGGAGAATAAGTGTTGATCCACTGACAGATCTGACACTTAGAGGCTATATTCTGTAGCATGGCTTTGTCAGAGAGGGTGAGCGAGAAGAAGCTCTGTAAAAAGAGGTTCAAAGACTGAGAATTGGAAAGGAATAGAGTATGAAGGAACTTGAACAGATCCTTGTTCTTACTGGAAGAAGTAGGGGCTTCAGATGAGCTGTCTAAAGTGGCCATTATATGTCCCCCAGGGGGTCCATCATTGGAAGTGGTAGCAGCCATTTGTGCCACCTGTTCAGCTTTGGCATTGCGCTCAGTGATAAGAGAGATGTCCTTCTGATTAGACCTACAATGGACAACTCCCACCTGGGTGGGTAAGTGGGAGGCCTCTATCAGATTGGTTATAAGAGCCGAATTAGTGATCACATTACCTTTGGTGGTAAGTAGGCCTCGCTCCTTTCATATTGCAGCATGGGATAAGATATGGAAGACATATTTTGAATCAGTATAAAGGGTGAGGGATTTGCCTTGTGCTAGAAGGCTGGCACGAGTGGCTACTATAAGTTCAGACTGCTGGTTGGTAGTTCAAGAAGGCAGAGCTTTGGCCTCTATAATCTCAGTGGCTGAAACTACAGCGTATCCAAAGTAATGAGTGCCGTTCTGCCTAAAGGAACTGCCATCAGTAAACCAGATAAGGTCAGGCTTGGCTAGTAGTCTCTCAGAAATGGAAGAATGACAGGGGAGGAAATCATCTAAGGTTTCCAACCAATTATGAGTTGGTGTGTTAGATGTGGGAGTCATTGGGAGCAGTGAGGCAGGGTTCTGTGCAGAGCAGGGGAGGAAAGTAATATTAGGGTTTTCCAGAAAGGAAGTGAGGAGCGACAGAACTCTGGATGGAGGAAGGGGTTGAAAGCCCTTATAAGCTAAAGATCCTTTCAAGTGATGTGGGGAGTGGATAGTTCAAGGTGCCCCAAAACTCAGCTTAGAGGCTTCTTTGTGTAAAATTTGTCCAGCAGTCAGAGCTCTTAAGCAAGGGGCTCACTCCACGGATGGTAGAGTCTAGTTTCTTGGAAAATATGCCACAGGTGCAAATGTAGGCCTATAGTTTCGACCTAAGACCCTAAGTGCTTGCCCCCCTTTTTCATGGACATATAGATGAAATGGTCTTGAAAGATCAGGAAGGTGAAGGGCAGGTGCCTTTAAGAGGAGTTGCTGAAACCTGCGGAAGTGGTAGATGGGGGAGGAGACAAGAGATTCACTAGGGGGTCCATTTGCTTGGTCATACAGGGGTTTGGATAGAAGAGAATAATTTGGGATCCAGGCCCTAAAATAACCTGCTAATCCTAGGAATGATAGTATTTTGGCTTTCATATTGGGCACTGGAAGATCAGAGAGGAGTTGCCTCTTATCCAGTGTTATTTCCTTTTTCCCGGGTCTAAGGCAAAAACCAAGAGAGGTGACAGAAGAATGGGAAACCTGGGCCTTGTGGGGAGACCCCTATATCCCTTGTCTGCTAGGAAATTAAGAAGCTGAGCGGTGTGGGATTGAGAGTGTTCCCAGAGGGACTACATAGAAGAAGGTCATTGACATATGGAAGGAGAATAGTGTCAGGACAGGTCGGGTGAAAGGATGTGAGGTCCTGGGCAAGAACTTGGCCAAAGAGATGGGGGCTATCCCTGAATCCCTGTGGGAGGACAGTCCAGGAAAGCTGATGAGAATGGTGAATGTGAGAGTCAGTCCATATAAAAGCAAAGATATTCTGAGATTCTGAGAACAAGGGAATAGAAAAGAATGCATCTTTTAAACCTAGGACTGAGAAGTGGGTAGTAGTGGCAGGGATCTGAGAGAGGAGGGTGTAAGGGTTGGGCACTAGCGGGTGGATGGGGACCACAGAGGAGTTGACAAGGAGAAGGTCTTGAACCAGCCTGTAGGACACTTTAGGTTTCTTAAGTGCCAGAATGGGGGTGTTGAAAGGAGAGTGTGTAGGCCTAAGATACCCCTTTCATAATAAATCCTGGATGATGGGTTCTAATTCGAGGAGGGCTGTGGTTGTGAGTGGATATTGTGATTGACTAATATATCTTGAAGGGTCCCGTAAGACAATATGAATAGGACTGCATTTAGCCATAAGGGGTGTAGTTGTGTCCCAAACCTCAGGCTTAACTGGTTTAGAGAGTCATGGGAGAGTGCATTAAGGAGGTGTATCTGCCCGTAGGAACATCATGAGGAAATGAGAGGTAGGAGATGTGTGGGGTGATATGTGAATGGTGACTTTTAATAGTGAGAGTATGTCCCTTCCCAGAAGGGGAATGGGGCAATGGCTCATAACGAGAAAGAAGTGAGTGAAGGACAAAAGGGATCCCTGCATATAACATGATGGGGGGGTTTGAGGGAAAATCTGTTTACCTCCTACCCTGACAATAGGAGTTTTTGAGGGTGTGGTAGAACCCCAATACTCCCTTAAGACCGAAAAAGTGGCACCAGTATCCAAGAGGAAGGTAATGAAGCATCCATCCACCAGGAAGGTAAACCTAGGCTCTTGATTCTTGATGGTAATAGTCTGGAGGGAAAGCCCAGGGATCCGTCAATCCTCCTCTGCTAAGCCCAAGAAAGGCTGTGGTTGCCTGGCGGCTGACCAACCTCCCTTTCGGGTTGTTGGGCAGTCTGCCCCCCAGTGTCCCCTTTGATGGCATTTTGGGCAGGGGTTGTAGGGTGTCCTCAGTGAAGGACAATCCCTGGCCCAATGTCCCTCCTTACCACATTTGAAGCAAGCTCCCGGGGGTGTCATATTGGGATGGCGTGGTTATGGCCTTCTCTGAATGACCTGGGCCAACATTTGGAACTTGGCATTTTCAGCCCTCTGCCTACGGCATTCACTTTCATCCTCTCTATCATAAAAACCTTGAAAGCGACAGCGAGGATTTTAGTCTAAGGAGTAGCAGGGCCCTGTTCAAGCTTTTTAAGCTTGGCTTTAATGTCAGGGTAGCTTTGGGCCAGAACATATTTCATTAAGACATGACGGCCATCAGGGGTTTCTGGGTTGAGGTTTGTGTACTGTTAAAGGGCCTTGGTTAGTCTATCCAGGAATTCTGAAGGTGTTTCCTCCTTCCTTTGAATGACCTCCTGCACCTTTTTAAAGTTAACAGCCTTGCGGATGGCCTTTTTCAGGCCCGCCAAGAGGCAGGATGTAAAAAGGTCACTAGACTGTAAGCCTTCAGGGGTGTTGTAATCCCATAGGGGATCGTGCTCTGGGACAGCATGAGGGCCTGTGGGGTGGTTAGGATTGGTCCTATGATTTTCATCAGCATGGGCTTGGGCTAGCTCCCAGACCATTGCCTTTCCTCAGGGAGAAGTGTATTGGCCAAGAGCATGTAGATGTCATTATGAGTGAGACTATATGCTTGCAGGACCCATTGAAACTCCCGAATGCAAGTGGTGGGGTCAGTGGTGAATGAGCCTAACTTCCTCTCTAGCTGAGTAATGTCCGACATGGAGAAGGGCACTTGGACTCTGATGACACCCTCGGGACCAGCTACCTCACAAAGGGGTGCGATTGTCTTGGGGGTGGGAAGGAGTCCCTTAGACCTGGTAACAGGAGGACTGAAAGAGGCAGGAGGTGGACAGGAAGGAGAGGGAGGGGCAGGGAGTGTCTCTTTGGAAGAGGAGGAGGTGGAGCAGGCAGAAGAGGGCGGAGGGGAGGAGGATGAAATGGAAGGCTGAGGATCCCTGGAATCAGGCAGAGGAAGAGGAGGGTATAGTGGGAGAGAAGGGGCAGATAGGACTGGGGGATAAGGTGGGGGTTCATCTGCTGGGTTGAATGAGGAAGAATCTGTGAAGTCAGGAGTAGACGTAGGGGAAGAGAAGGGTTTGCAAACAAGGAGGACCTGAGAGGGAGGGCAGGAGGAGCAGCGACAGGGTGCTGTCTGAGAAGGCTAAAACCTTAAATGCAGGGAATCTCACTCCACTTTTTCAGATGCTGGCAGTAGTTAAAAAGGTCGCAGATGAAGTTTGGATGTAAGGAGCCTTCTGGAGGCCAATGATTGCCATTATCCAGTGGATATGTAGGCCAATCTTGGGTACAGAATTTGATTAGAAGTTTGGGCTTGATGTCTGGTGTGAGGGAGAGTGTGGCCAGATTTTTTATTAGACATTTGAGAGGTGAGGCTTCAGGTACAGATGAAGAGGTGCCCATAGTCACAGGGAGAGAAGGAAGACAGAGAGAGAGAGAGAGAGAGAGAGAGAGAGAGAGAGAGAGAGAGAGAGAGGAGAGAGAGAATAAGAGTAAGCGAGAGAGACAAAGAGAAAACCCGGGCTGGAACGGCTTTCAGGAAGCTCAGGGCGAACGGGGGTCAGGTGGGCATCCCCAAAATGACCAGCCGTCATGAGGAAATACAGAGGGCACTACCTGGGCGTCACCAGTGAAGTGCGATCTGTGAGACCCAATGGGTTCGGAGCCACGGGCAACCTGACGTCAGGAAAGTTTTTGAACGCAGCGGAAAAAGTCAGTAATGAAAACAGAACTCCGGTTCCGGCAGAATGTAGTTCCAGGACGGGAGTTCAGTTTTCCCGAGCAGAGAGGCAGCTTCAGCCAGACACAGCAGCCCTGCAGCAAACAGCAACTCTAGCCAGCAGCGGCAGCGGCAGCAGAGGAGAAAAAACCGCAGAGCCTCTTGTGTAAACTCAGAAGCCTCACGCCCCAAAGGAAAACGGATCACCAGAGGGTCCACTGCGACCAGTAAAGGTCTTAGTGGCAGGAATTTCCTGCCCCCTACAGGGCGTCGAGAGTGTGCCGGAAGATCAAGGTCACAAAACCAGTGGTAGCCCGAAGGGAGTTGCAGAGCCAGGGTCAGGGGAGGCTTACATATATCAGATCTGTGGTGGGTGCAGGAAGCCTGCGTCTGAAAAGAGCGGACCATGGCGGAGTGTCTCCGGGGGAGCAGGGGACGGGGCTCTTGTTAGAAAGAGCTCACCCGTATCCTCACATGGGGCACCAGAATGAAAGAACTTCCCACGCAAAGGCACTTCGCTGGGAGAATTCCAATTTTATTGCAAAAAGCTGTGTGCTTATATAGAACTAAGGGGAAGATGGAAGGGCTTAGATAAATGGCAGGCAAACCGTTTATTGGTTAGTTCTTTCAGATATCAGCTCTGTAGCCCAGGAATTAGTTCTTATTGGGGCTAAGGTTCCCCACCAGCGAGATTTCAAATTGGCGCCAGCGGGAGAGTTCACACGGGTGGGAACATTTGGCACCACTGCAGAAAAAAGAAGGTAGGAAGAAGAAGTCCTTAGGCACCATGTTGGGGTTTTTCTCTGGGGTATGGCTGCCATTTATACTTTTCCCAACAATGAGTATACCAGACAGTGCCTTGATTGACTGGTTTTCATGAAAATGGTGTTTAACAGAGATGCCAGAAAGTTGGATCCTGCTGAGTAGTGGGCCTAGAGCAATGGTGGGCAGGTGTGTGATAAAACATCTGTGGTGGGGCCATGTATATCTTTCATTGGATTCCAAATGGCTTGTGACTGACATGGTGAAGCCAGCAGACCCTTATATGTAAAGGCACCTTGTTACATAGAGAGGTTTCAGGACATTGTTCAGAATCAGGTTGCTATGGTCAAGGGGGCAAGCTATGTGGGATAGAGGCCTGGTTCTTGTATTCTCCTGCAGACCCTGACCCACCACACGTGACAGAAATCCCTCCTGCACTGTGTCCCCGTTGAACTCCTTGTATTTCGTGAAGCAAATACCAAACTCCCAGTGCAGCAGCAAGAAACACCATGAAAATAGAGGATGACTATATGGATTCAACGTCCACACAGGGAGACATTCAGCCCCCAGGGGCCACAGTTTACCTACAATGGAAAATTCAGCACTGCTGTCTCATGTTCATTGGAAAATAAGAAACCATGTCCTCCAGGTCACATTGATGCAGACCCAGCTTTTATGGTCTCACTATAAAGGAAGCTAAAGCTCCTGACAACAACATATATTTCAAGTGCCCAACCTCACAGGCAGTTTCTCAAGAAGTCTCTAGGCCAGCAGACCTTCAAGTTTTTGGAGGGTTTACCCTGTCCCTTACTTTTGGAAACTCCTCTACCACTTCCAAGGTTGTGAACTTTGATCATATTCCATTCTAGATATGTATTCACGGATTTTCTAACTTTTCTCCTCTGATTGTGTCATACTTGGGCCGTAGGTGTTGTCAAGGCATTGTTCTGGATGAGAGTGGGAAGATTTTGGTGTAGCACATATTTACATACACATTGGATTCATTTTTCAATTTTCCATTCAAAATACTGAATCCCTGACACTAACACATACCCTACTAGACTCTGACTACTAATCCTAATATGATTGAGAAAAATAACCCAAACAGAATAGAAATACAAGCGGTTGAGAGGAGGCATGGCGTATAGTTGGTCTTGCCTTTTGCATGATATAGGGTAAGAGTTATAAATCTTGTTAATTTTTTGTTGAAATAGTTCTCCATGTGTTTTTAAAGTTAACATATATGTGAATTTCTGTCTCCCTTTTTCTGTAGCCAATTCAGCACATGTATTTTTATATGCACATATAAAATCCTACCTGGTATCACACGTACATTTTTGTGAGGTGGCTAACTTGGGAGATACAAAGTATGAGAAGAGATGACTCCTCCTAAATGTTTTTGGAACTGAAAATTCAAACTATGAGTGAGCTTCTTAGTTGAAAAACATTATACATAAATCCATGTTCAGTAAAATTAATATTTTTGGATCTGTGAATGATATATATTTCATGATGAATTTTGATTGGCATATATATTGCTACTTTCTAATGTATCTGTGTGATATATATATTTTCAAAATATGAAATATATGTGTCTTATTATACACTCCCTAAATAATTCACTGATGTTCTTGTATGTGCTTTTATAATCAACTTTTCATAAGATTGTTTTTAGAAATATTCATCCACCTGAAATACATATTTGTTTCCTAGTACTGAAAACTCACTTCAGTGAATGGTGCAAACAAAGCCTTATATTTCTACAGTAACTGACCCAATTTAACATCAATGAAAGTAGATTTCTATGGGACATGATGTGTATTTTGATGTTCATTTTAATTCAACACTGGTACATTACTATTTCTTCAGTTTTTATACATCGTAGAATATACATTTCATCCACAAGTTCACAAATTGAAAGACATTTGTAACACATTCAATCACTTCCTGCTTCAGAACACATGTATTCCTCCTTGTTTTTGACTGGTTATTTCCTGAGACTTCTTTCCAAATACATTAGTTTCGATTTCCATAATCAATTTTGAAGCAAAACTCACACACATTTTATGATAAACTACAACCCTAATATTACCATTAGATATATAACTGGTTGGAATGAATGTATGTATATCAATATAAGATTTCCTGTGTATCTTGGGATATCAATTTATTCCAATTTCTAAATTTGGAAACAGTTATATTATTTATTCACAGTATGGTCTATTCATGCATTCTCTCTATATTCATACACACATTGTACACCTATTTGTGCCCCCAATACTAATTTATATCTCTTCAAAATATTGCTCTCAGAAATGGTGCAACAAATACTCATGTCACCTGATCTACATATACATTTTATCACAGTAATATTCTGGCCACAAAATGCAAAGTCACACTTACGACTGTACCAAAGCCTAAATGGAATATGAGTATGGATTATGAAAATCACCCATGTCCAGGTTGCCTAATGCTCTCAAATGTCAATCCTATTGGTGACTACATATTTGTTTCTTCCTAAGATTATTTATTCAAACTCAAGCCTGTCGAAAATGTCTAATCCTATCAATCACTTTATCATTTGCTGATTTTCTAATGTCTCTATTGATATCTGCTTTCCTACATATTTTCCCCAGTTCATCATTGTGACTGACTCTTCACATGTGCTGACATTTACATTTTCTCTCTACCCAAAACCCTATTGCTAAAGAACTTTTTGTCCAAATCATATACTCACTCTTTTTCCTAATCCTACCAACTATCTTCCTAATCCTACCAACTATCCTTTTTTGACTGGATGTTCTCTTTGACATTCAATCATCCAAGGTACAAGGTCCTATGCCATTGTGTATACATTTATCTGAGACACATGTGCAGAACATAATTCAAACCTAAGTATCCCAATCAAGGATCCAAAGCCCTTCTGGGCTTCAAATCTTACCTAGATTTCTGTTTTCATAAATATATTTCCCCTCCATATATTCTAATAAATATTGCAGGTTCCCAATAACATTATTCATCCAGCAGAATGATTCCTAAGCCAAATCAAACATGTTATTAACCCTAACCATACTCTGTTCCCTCAATCTAACTTTACAGAAAAGCAGGGACAGTGTTGGTCTTACAATACAGGAATGTAAGAAATCTTCCACCTGCTGAGAAATGAAAAGGTCCATGCAGAAATGAACCCTGGGGAAGCTGTAGGAAGCTATGAAGGACCTGAGAGAGCAAAAGTCATCTTCCACGACAAACAACCTGGTCAGGATGAAGGGGTGTGTCTGAAGCAGTCTCTCTTTTCTTAATGTAGAGAAGATGGACAATACCAGGCCTGTGTGGAGAGCTGTTCCCGGGTGCCTATGTTTGATATACCATTCAAACTTGTGAAAGTGTCACAGGAAGTAGGGGCAGCCTCCATCAATTGGGACACTTGGAAGCAACTACTAGGACAAAGTGGTTGCCAAGGCAGTGACCTCATTCAGTTCCTGAAGGAAGTGACCTACATCACTTTCTTGGTGATGGAACTCTCTGAACTAGGGATCCAGGAAGACAGGCACCCAGAGGCAGTCCCAGTCCCAGTCCCAGTGGCCTCACATGTTTGGATTTACCAAGTACAGAATCAGTCTTTCTTGGTAACTACTGATGTGAGGATGGCCAAATGCCAGGAAGGTCTGAAGAGGGGCCTTTCCTGAGTAAGCAGGTAGTGTCTCACCACTGGCACGTTACAACTTCACAGTGTTAGCCAAGGAGTCCACATCTGACATAGGACAGTCCATTTTGGAGTAACATACTATGGCCCATCAGTCAGAGGACACTCCGGATAGTCATAGACCTACTTGGGGGAAGGAGGTGACTTTTTGGGTGTGGGTGTGAGTTTGTGGTTTTGTCTCATGATCTGAGAATAGGTAGGAAAGTCGGTTTGTTAGGATTGGAGTGGACTGTTTCTAGTAAGTCTTTTGACAATGCGAGTGTTTCTATGTCTGTTTATCCCACTGTGTCCGTGGTTGTAGACATTAGAAAAGAGAATGCATCAATGGATGTGTCCTGAATAGAAGAAAGCTTCACAACATTCATCCTGCCCAATTTATGAATGGATTTTTTCTTGCCTAATGGATGGGCAACAACCACTGTCTTCCTAAATTCCTGTTTTCTTCTTGAATTCTGGCCACTCTCCAGAATAGGCTCATGGTTTTGTTTCCAAGACATGAACCACCTCCAAGCTCTGTGACATGGCTATGTACTGGATAGCTGAAGGGAATGGGATCATCTCAGAAAACTCAGATATCATTATAGAAACCCTGCCTTGGGCCATTTGCTTACCTATTGTTCTGTTGCCCTGAATGTCAGAAAGGTCTTTGCCTCAGGCCACCCCTTTTTGAAGCCTGAAGAAAACGGTTTTCAATGGAAATTAATGGGCATCACCTGTAGATCTTTGCTTAATTGCTTTGGAAAGGGATGTGTCTGCATCAGACTCTTGGCCATGTTTGAGGTTGTTCAATAGATTTTCAGCACCTGATGCATCTAACGAACAATTACATGTGTGCTTCCAAAACCAAAATGGCCAAAAAAGCAGTCATTGTGGACGAAGTCTCTCGCCTTCCTCTGTAAGATTACTGATCTCCATCAAGTGAAAATAGGGATCCTTTTTGTCAAATGAGTTCTTCAAACCCTGCAGAGGATAGCCCATAGGTGCTTGGGTTTTCTCATGATTCCAATTCACATAAAGAATCTATACCCGAGAGTCAGTAGGCCTCAAATTGGAGAATCAGAGCAGTATTTACGGCAGGCTCATTTGATAACTCCTGGTTCTGAGAAAGGGTGTCCAGGCAACCCTGACTTTAGGCAAATGACGGGCAACGGAGGTTATTTTGTAGACTGTCTTTTGCTGAGCCCCTCATGGAAACCTCCAGCCACAGGTTATGATGAGTGTCTATATGGAAGAAGATGAGGGCCTTGTGGGAGTGCTTTGGTTTTAATTGTGGTCATTTGTTTGGTGGTTGGAAGTGATGACTGGGTCTATCTGCGCTTGAACTCTGGTGTGATTCCACTTATAGTCTGAGTTCTCGAACTGATCTCAGAGAAATATTGCCATAAACTGTGTTCAGATTTTAGGAGGCCACGCATGGGATTCTCCCTTGGAAACTGAGATCAAATACAAGGGTGGCTTTCCACAGAGCCTCGGAATATCAGCTAGAATATCACATGATTTTATTCTGAAAGATTTGGCAGCCATAGTTGACAGTCAGAACACCCATGGACGTCACATTAAAGACCTCAATGGGCCTGGCTTCATGTGACCTTTTGACCACTCTATGGGAAGACTTGCCTGTGAGATTTCTCCAGAGAATTCATTGAAAACAGCTTCCTCACCATTTAATATTTCCTGAATGAACTGAAACCCACAGTGCCTCCAACTTCATCCATGAAAAATGGCTAGATAAATACAATGAAATCTTTGAAATTCCCTTAACCAGGTGGCACTGGAGAACCTTTAGCTTTCCTACAGGCAGCTTAATAGCCCAGAAAATTACACAAAAGGGGGTTTACAGATAACAGAACTCTGACAAACATCACACTAATGGCAGTCTACATTTTTTTTGCTGTCCCTACATCAGAGTTCATGAAGACCATTAGAGCCTCAGAGAGGGTTGTTGTCTGGCCAGAGAAGGCAAATATTTATGATGTGTCACTAAAGTTTCAGAGAGGGCTGCTATCTGGTCAGAGAGCCGGGCATGGGTGAGTTCAAGGCGTGGGCAGGCATTCCAAGCAGGTTTAGAATTTGAAGTAATTTATGGTAAAGCCAAAATTATCTTTTCATCGCTTTTTGGCAAGATGGCTCCCAATTTAAATTAAAGATCAGGTTGGGTCTATCATTCCCGCCTTTTCATTGTGTCCCTTTCAAATCTTTGATAGATTACGGGAAGAGCACTGAGGAAATTTTAATCCCTCAGGTAAGAGTCTCCAAATTTTTAGAACTCACCCAAAACCAATCTCCCTGATTTTACCTGACTTAATTAATTACTTATATTGATAGTCTATTAATCTTTCTCTCCATTGTTATAAGAAGAGTGGTGTCACTCATTTTTTCTTCTTCTGACCTGAGACAGGGTGACGTGGGTGGGCATGGGATGAGGGACATGAGTTGCCTTTTAGAAGTCAGTTGAGGGACATGAGTTGCCTTTTAGAAGTCAGTTCGGTTTGAAGTCTGATTGGGGAAGAACAGGTTGTAAAGTCATCTGGGGATGGGTTCTTCTATGAGAGAAACAAAAACCATGAGTACTGAATAAATGTTGCAGCACCTGGAACATGTCACTGTATAGAAGTTCCCTCACCAGTCTTTAATATCCCCAGTTATCAGGACTGTCAATTTAATATTTAACTTTTACTGTTACACTTGTCCCTCCCCATAAGATACAGTTTAATAATTTAATGTCATCTGATCTTGTAAAATCCTGTTACTAGTATGACCTCTGTGTCTCTTTGAGAAACCTTTAGTTCTGTTACTCAGGGCTGGATAATTGTACTAGCAAACACCAAGCCAACCTGTGTAGGTTAGGAATATCTGTAGGCCTTAAACTGAAAACTTCTCCCTGTGGCAGGTCTTCTTGATAGTCTCTTTTTATAAGCATCAGGCATTCCTGTCTGAGAATTCTTCTTTGTAGCCACCAGTCTTACTTATTTTGGGAGGCAAACATAAAGTGCATACCTTAACATTATATTATTATTATTATTATTATTATTATTATTATTATTATTTAAAATGCCCAGGAATGGATGTATTTTGTTCTTAACTGTCTTTGCTAAGTGTTTAAGATGAAGCAGTCAAACTGACTTTTGTTTCCATCTATTGTTAACAGTCAGCTGACCTTTTATGGGAGTCAATTCTGGCGAAACTTGAGAGCAGATTCTCAGTTCTGCTAGTGCCATTTGCGCTAGGTGGGTCCAGATCTTGCTTGACCATTTGGCTTCCCTCGGAAGCATCAGGGATGTCTCCTTTCTTTGATGACTCTCCTCTTCGTAACAAATACACTGATTGGCTTTCTGTTCTCCAGTGGTCTCATTAATCTCCCTGATCAGGAGGAGGTTATGTGGCTCAGAGTTTCAAAGCTCTTTAGAGAAGTCCCCTGTTCCCTGGATTCAGACTGACTCATAGGGCAAAAGCCAAATATTGGTTTTCTTGGCTCTTTTCATTTAACTTTAATTTTAAATCCTAATCTTAAACATCCAGCAAATAAATTTTAACAGCCTTATATTAAGAGTACTGGGCTTAAATGTCTATAACTATATAATTATCTTTTTATTAATTGTTATCTGTATTATTCTGTCTGTATTGTAAGTAATGACTTATTATATTGAATAAACCCATGTTGTGTTCTTAAAGCAACAGGTTTGTAAAACAGTAACAGAGAATCTTTAGATCACTTATAAGAAAATTTCAAAATAAAATTAACAAAAGTAAAAATACTTAGCTTGTGTAACAGCTACCCTGAATTTTTTGGCTGAGTTATACATTATATCCCCTGTTTGAGATCCTAGGAATATTGACCTTAAAAAAACAAACTTTTTAACATAACTTTAAAGAAATATTATCTAACCTACTGGTTTCATAGTCATTCTCACATGTAGTAAGATGGGACACAGAGCCTTATCTCAGCTAAGGCAGGGCTCTTTATAAATCTTAAGTATTTTAGTTCTAAAGCTAATCCTTATTTTTAAATATCATTTGACAAAGTTTACATAAATTGTTTGAGGTCACATGAACATTAGCTAACACCATGATATCACATTTAAAACATGAATTAAAGAAAGGCTGAAAGTTTTTAACCTTTACATCGATTAGGCTCTCATTAACTAAAAAATACATTTAAATTGTTCCCCAATGTAAAAAGTAACATAAAAGTTTACATATCTTATTGATAACAGGTAAATAAATCCCCAATATATTTTTTACCATACAACTTCAGAGCACCAGCTTGATATAATGCTCTTTTAAAGTTTCTACCTTACAGACTTGCATACCTATAAGATATGAAAACATGGATAGCATCACAATTACATTGATGTTTCTACATTAACCAAGTTTAGCTTTTAAAGCAATGGCAGTACAGTGCTCTAAAATAACAGTTCTTATTTAATCAGTTGTTTAATTTTTATGGTTGCTTGCTCTGGAGAAAATAAAACTTAATAAATACAACGTTATGGGTAAACTTATGTTTTAAGAAATTTTTGTCTCATTAACACATGACTTATTTTTATTTTCTTATACAGACTTTAATAAGAACTTATTCAGACCTTAGTAAATCAATCAGATATCTAAGAAAAGTACTCATGAATGAGCAATCCCATATCAAATTTACTTTACGTATTTATCAAAATACTAGAGAAATGTATTGACAGTGTAAACCATTTTTATGTTGAAGGAAAGGTCCTAGAACCAAGGCATATTAGACATTTTGTAGATATTAATATTTTATTAGATTTTTGAACACCTAAAAAAATTGTAAGCTTAAATTTAAAGACATTGATTTTTATCTGTTTATCCAATTTAAATTGAAACATTTAAATCACGTGAATTAAAGATCTTTGGATCTCCTATTTAAATTTGTTTTAATGAGCGCTTTTTTATGAGCGCTCCTTGTATATGTTAATTTGTGTATCATATATATGATATACGGACATATGTATATGTAGACATACAACACATAACAAAAGTGTGCACATATAATAATAGTAAAGGCCTTGTAGCTTTTCTCAGGTGAAATCTCCATTGCAATGTTTCAAAAAGTCTACAGTTGGTCAAAGATAGAACTGATCTGAAAAACATTAACCTAGGTCGGTATGCTTAAAATCATGAGCTCAAAAAAAAAAAAGTATCTAAGGAAAAAAAAAAGAGTCCTAGAAAAAGTGACTGGCTAGTAATTAGTAAATACCATACAATTTACCTTTTTTTCCCTTAGGCCTCAAATCAGTCTCCTACTAAGCTTTCAGGCTTCTTTCATTTACATTTCAATATAAATCATGGCTGAGGTCTGGAAGGAGCAGGAAAAACTGCTATTCTGAGCAGACACCTCAGGCCTAAGGCATTTTAACCATAATTTTGAGGTTCGGATGTTGAAAATTATGATACAAATTTAAGATACAATTCACAAAATTTTATATCTTTACATCTTGTTTTGTCAACAGATACCATTCTATGATTTACTATCCTTGTCCAAATTAATGCAGTGGTACACACAGTGACATTTTCCGAGGCTATCCAATTCAAAATTGGTGAAAAAAAACTGTATGATTGGGAATTTACTTGCCAACTTGGAAGTAGAGTTCTTCAGTTTTCCATACTAAGTATTTAAGTTCTCTGGCATGAATTATCTGAAATCATAAACTAAACAATTACCTAAACCCGACTTTTAACTGCAAGATTCTGCAATGCTTCAAAAACCCATTCAGATACCAGATTGTTAAAATAAAACATCATCATTTAGACACACATTCAGCTAAGATCATTCCCAAGAAACAATTTATAATATCAACACATTATTGCACATGTCTTAAAGGGCCAGATACAAAGACACAAGACAGACAGAAAGGAGGTTCAGACTATGGTTGTCAGATAGAACCGTTTAAACCAGAGCAGATAAGAGAAAAATCTCCTACACCAGTGTGCACCATAGATATCCACAGGGGGGGGGACCACATGTTTTAACAGAGGGGAAACCTGAAATGTAAAATAAAGTGTCTCCATGGTGACTTCACTGCATTTAGTGTCCCCTTTTTCTTTTTCTCTTTTTTAACAAGACAGAGGTGGCATAATTCTTACAGTGCGGGGAGGAAGGAGGTAATTCCCTGAATCAACAGGGCTTTGGCAGCTGCTGGGAGTCCCTCAGTCCCTCCTTTTACTTACAGGATTAGCTCCTCTTGTTCAGTTCCACACCAAGCATGCCTCATCTCCTAATATTTCAGTAGACAGCTCTCACAATGTTCCGGGGTGGAGGGCGGGTACCAAATTTGTAAATTAAAGTTCGATTCCTCAACTTGACGCCAATTAATACCAATTTAATAATGAGGACTGAGTTTTGAGAAAAAGAAAAAGGGAGGTTTATTGCTTTGCGAACAAAGGAGAAACACAGGGGACTCTGCCAAAGGTTGTGACTCTCTTGATCTGGAGTGACAAGGGGTTTTAAAGGAGTTTCACTTGTTAACCTGGGAGATGCTCAGTTCTTAGGTCCCCAGCAAGCATTGCCCTCTGCAATGGGTGTGCTCCAGGCAGCCAGCTAGGAGCTTCTATCATCCTGCTTAACAAAGGCGAGTAAAGTTCATCGCAGTTCCCTAAAACACAGTCCAAAGGGGTGTCAGGCTTACTCTCTTTATTACCTATTTTTACGTCCAAAATCCTTAAGTTTTTACCACTGAAATCACACAACAAAATGAACAAAAAGAAACAAACAATCAAAAAAATAGAACACAAAACAAAACACAAAAAACAGAAACCATGCACCTAAACAGAAAAACAGTGTAACAGTGCAACATCTTGCTATAGCTCCAGGGTAGGAGTGCATGCGTGCCCGTCGGCCCCTCTCTACAGTTCCAGAGGAATTCCCTACAGAACAGAGGACAGAACGATTCTGGTTACTCTCCTGGAAAGGAGTATATGTGAGCTTCCCCAGGCCACATCTCTGTCATCAGAAGAGATCTCCCTTAACCGGATATCAGATGTTATAAAAGCCCCACTTACCTATGGAGGACTCCTCCACCAGGTGCTTGCTAATAGTTTTAGTGCAAAGGTTCACTGCAGTGCTCCCCGGACTAAAGGCTGTCTTCCTAATATAGAGAAGATGGACCAAATCAGGCCTGTGTGGAGAGCTGTTTCTTGGTGTCTATGGTTGATATACCATTCTAATTTGTGAAAGTGCCACAGAAAGTAGGGTAAGCCTCCTTCTCATGGTACGCTTGAAAGCAACTGTTTGGAAAAAGTGGTTGCCAAGGCAGTGACCTCATTCAGTTCCTGAAGGATGCAACCTCACCTCACTTCCTTGGTAATGGAACTCTCTGAACTTGGGATGCAGGAAGCCAGGCACACAGAGTCAGTCCCAGTCCCAGTCCTAGTGGTCTCACTTGCTTCAATTTAACAAGGACAGAGTCAGTCTTTCTTGGTACCTACTGATGTGAGGATGGCCAAATGCCAGGAGTACTCTGAAGAGGGGCCTTTCCTAAAAAAGCAGGTAGTGGCTCACAGCTGGCTCCTGACCACTTCACATAGTTGGATATGGAGACCAGATCTGAGACAGGATAGGCCATATCTGGGGAACATAGTATGGCCCAGCAGTCAGAGGACACTCCGGATAGTGAGAGACCTATTTGGGGGAAGGAGGTGCCTTTTTGGGTGTGGATGTGTGTTTGTGGTTTTGCCCCATGTTCTGAGAAGAGGTAGGAAAGTCGGTTTGTTTGGTTTGGAGTGAACTGTTTCTAGTAAGTTGTTTGACAAGGCGAGTGTTTCTATGTCTGTGTATCCCACTGTGTCCGTGGTTGTAGACATTAGAAAAAGAGAATTCATCAATGGATGTTTCCTGTCTAGTAGAAAGTTTCCCAGCATTCATCCTGCTCAATTTATGAATGCACTAGGGCTTGCCATATCGATGGGCAACACCTGCTATCTTCCTAAGTTCCTGTTTTCTTCCTGAAATCTAGACACTCTCCAAAATAGGCTCATGCTTTTGAGTCCACGATATGTACCACCTCCAAGCACTGTGACATGGACATGTACTGGATAGCTGAAGGGATTGGCAAGCATCTCAGAAAACTCAGATATCGATGTGACCAGGAAAGTCTCAGTGGAGAACCCCTGCAATGGGCCTTTTGATTGCCTATTTTTCTGTTACCCTGAATGGCAGTAAGTTCTTTGCCTGAGGCCACGCCTTTGTGAATCCTGAAGAAAACAGTTTTCAAACGGAAATGAATGGGCACCACCTGTGGCTCTTTGCTTAATTGCTTTGTAAAGGGATGTGTCTGAATCAGCCTCTTGGTCCTGTGTGAGCCTGTGGCTTAGATTCTCAGCACCTGATGGATCTAAAGAACGATCCCATGTGTGGATCCAAAATCAAAATGGTCAAAAATCAGTCACTGTGGATGAAGTGCCTCACATTCTTCTGTAAGGTTCCTTACCTACATCAAGTGAGAATAGGGATCCTTTGAGTCAAATGAGTTCTTCAAAGCCCTGCAGATGCTAGCCCATAGGTTCTTGGGTTTTCTTATGAATCCAATTCAAATAAAGAATCTAAACCCCACAGTCAGTAGGCCTCAAATTGGAGAACAGAGCTGTATTAATGGCAGACATATTTGATAACTCCTGGTTCACAGGGAGGGTGTCCAGGCCACCCTGACTATTGGCAAAT
This sequence comes from Callospermophilus lateralis, assembly GCF_048772815.1. Taxonomy (NCBI): domain Eukaryota; kingdom Metazoa; phylum Chordata; class Mammalia; order Rodentia; family Sciuridae; genus Callospermophilus; species Callospermophilus lateralis. The sequence continues at coordinate 18,206 of NW_027512708.1, forward strand.
GAGGGGAAAGGGAGCTTATTTGGGACACTGTCTTGTGCTGCACCTCTCATGGAATCCTCTTGCCAGAAGTTATGGTGAATGTCTATATGGAAGAAGATGAGTGCCATGTGGGAGTGTTTTGGTTTTAATTGTGGTCATTTGTGTGGCGGTTGGAAGAGATAATTGGGTCCACCTTGGCTTGAACTTCGGTGTGATTCCCCTTAGAGTCTGTGTTTTGGAATTGACCTCCGAGAAGGTATAAGGTCCTATGCCATTGTATATCCATATTTCTGGGACATCACTACAGAATGTAATTCAACGCTAAGTATACCAATCAAGGGCCCAATGAACTTCTGGGCTTCAAATCTTACCTAGATTTCTGTTTTCATACTTATATTGAAAGGTTAATAAAATAGGTACTTGTCACTTCTTGATTTTCTGTATGCTTAACAAAACACTGTTGAAATCTTGAGAACTGTTTGCTATTCTTGTTCCCAGAATGTGCTGTCCCCAACTGCCAAACTGCAGAATGTACTCGGTCAACCAGTTGCACGCAAACCGCCCACTCGCACTTACCCATCAATAAACTTTCCTTCCTGCCTGCTTAGGCGTCCTAAGGCCCTGTCAATTGGCCATGAACACTCCCCTGCTACTAGAAAAAAAAGCCAGGAACCGGGACAATCGCCCTGTTAAATACCTAAGAGAGATCAACAACAGAGTGCAGGACCTTCACCCCACGATACCTAATCCGTACAATCTGCTTAGCACTCTGAACCCTGAGCGGAAATGGTATACTGTTCTGGACTTAAAAGATGCTTTCTTTTGCTTGCCTCTGCATAAAGATAGTCATTTGCTGTTTGCTTTTGGGTGGGTAGACCCAGAAACCTGAACGTCTGGTCAACTAACTTGGACTAGACTCCCACTGGGGTTCAAAAACTCCCCCACTCTCTTTGATGAAGCCCTCCACAGAGATCTCAGCAATTTTAGAACTACGCACCCCAAAGTCACCCAGCTTCAATACGTGAATGACCTGCTACTGGCAGCCAACACCAAGGAAAACTGTGAGTCTGGGACCCAAGCACTATTATATGAGCTTGCTCAACTCGGGTATAGAGTTTCGGCCAAAAAGGCCCAAATTTGCTGGCATGAAGTAATCTTCCTGGGCTGTTTCCTTAGGGGCAGTAAACGATGGCTCACTGAGCCCAGAAAACAAACCATTGCCTAGATACCACCCCCATCTAACAGGAGACAACTCAGAGAGTTTCTTGGGACTGCTGGCTTTTGCAGGTTATGGATACCTGGGTTTGCGTTTTTAGCTGCTCCTTTATACCCGGTGTTAGAGGGAGATGCCCAATTCCAATGGACCCCTTATCACCAGGAAGTTTTTTATAATATCTATGGACACTGACACTGAACACCTCAACTTCACTGAGCTCAGGCTGCAATTACAGAAAGCCCTACACTACGTTAAAAATGTACACCAACTCACTCACCTTGGTTCAATGAAACTGCAGGCATTCCTGTAGGATTAAGATCAGAGTTTTCCACTTACCGACTCACAGCGAAAGAAAATAACTGAACGGGTAACAAAAGCCTTTCGAGTCCGTCAATTGGTTAATGCTTACCCTTCCAGTTTCCTAGAGGAAAGCACCTATGAGGAACCAGAAAACGACAATTTTGGGAAGTGGACAATAGTGAAATTAAGCCAGCAAGTTATGGACTTAAATACCTCCCAGTCTTTGTAGATACATTTTCAGGATGGACTGAAGCCTTCCACACATACACACACAAAAAAAAAAAAAAAAAAAAAAAAAAACTGCACAAATGATTTTCAAGAAGATTCTGAAAGATATTTTTCCAAGATACGGTCTGCCTAAGGTAATAGGGTCTGATAATGGACTGGTGTTCATGGCCCAGGTAAGTCAGGTGTTAACTGGGACCCTGTGGATTAATTTTAAGTTACATTATGCTTATATACCCCAGAGCTCAGGACAGGTAGAAAAAATAAATAGAACCATTAAAGAGACCTTAACAAAATTAAGCTTAGAGCCCGGCATAAAAGATTGGATTATGCTCCTGCCTTATGCACTGTTTCATGCGAGAAATATTCCCTCTCTTTCTTTGTGTAACCTCACCCCCTATGAAATTCTCTATGATTCCCATCATCCAGTAAGGGACCTAACCCCAACTCTAAGGCCTAACGATCACTTCCACACCCCCTTGCTTGACAGACTTAAAGTCATTGAAAGAACTCAGCGATACCTGTGGAAACAGCTGGCCACTGCCTACCAACCAGGGGAGGAGGGGACTCTAAATCAATATCAAGTAAGAGACTTCGTCTACATAAGACAACATCAGGTGTCATCCCTGGAACCCCACTGGAAAGGAACATACCAGGTGCTACTTATAAAACCTAAAGCGGTAAAAGTAGACGGAATCACTTTTTGGATCCATGCCTCTCATCTCAAGCCTTCGCTGTGTCCAGACTCTTGTTGGAAACTGGAAAAGCCTGGTAACCATTTCAAATTGCGTATTCGCTATGTGGATAAGACTATAGACTCTCCCCTTGGCCACCAGTAGTTCTAACCCTCATCACCCCGTTCAGCAGCAATGGCTGATCACAAATCCTACTAGACAAGAAGTATGGTCTATCTCGCATACAGGCCCCATAGAGACCTGGTGGCCATCTCTCCACCCAGACATTTGTCAGGTCGGTATAGGTCTTTCCTATTGAGATATCCCTGATGAAGAGGATCCCACTAAAATTCCATTAAATCTCTTCTGTACCATAGATAATGGAAACAAACATTATGGATGCAGGGACACGCGAGACAGATTCAGGTTGGCTAGCCTAGATTACTATGTTTGCCTGGCGGACTATCAAAGCCACAAACAGCCATGGCTGTGTGGGAGAGAAGCCGACTTCTTGTGTAAGTCAAGGGAATGTGAGCATACAGGGGCTGCCTGGTGGAACCCAAACTCCTCATCAAATTCAGTACACAGCATTGGCCATATTACCAATTAGACAACCAAATACTATGGCCCCCAGAGGGTTCTTTAGATCCTCAAATTCTGAGTGACATTTTTAACTTCGGCAAGTTCTCAAAAGGGGGAAATTTCCCTATGTGGAATCCTTTTTCCTCTTTTGCTCACATCCTGTACTATGCTTCTCCAATAGTTCCTCACCCTCAGCCTTCTGCTCTAGACTCTCTGCTATCACTCCCATCTTAGCAACCTGATTTCTCCTCTCCAATTACTAAATCAAAAACCCAAACCTCCGCTGGTTCTCAGAACATTGCCCCATTGCTGAGGTAGCAGGTACCGAGGTACCCCTTCACCCACTCACTCCTCTCTTTTCCTGTCAGGGCCTGCACTAGGTCCCACCAAGTCCTCTAGCAAGCTAACCCAAAGCTCAAACCAGCTGAGAAGAGCCCTCAGACCCCTATCCACGATGTAATGAAAATGGCATTTAAAGTTGCTTTGTCATCACTGAAAAGAGGTTTCTAAGAATTTAAAGTCCCTCAAAGGCTTTTTGGAATATTTACTCCCATCTTCCCCTCTGCTCTACCTGTTCTAATGCTCAAGTTTTGTTCTAGGAAAATCCCAAACCCCTTTACCATTTTTCTTTTACATCTCTCTTTTCTCATTCTTAGATCCACGGAGCTGCTCTCAGCCTCGACTACCCCGTCTTCCCCCTCTGTACCAGGTCCACAGAAATGTCTTAAATGACCTTCTCCAGAAGTCTTCACCAAGGCTTACTTTAGGTCTTTCAGCAAAAGAGTCCCTCTGAAAGAGTTCAATGTACATAAACTTCCACTTTTCGTGTTGCCCTGTTCTACTTGGCCACTGGCTGGAAAAATCACCACCCCTAAGCTAGACACTGCCTTTCCAGTTTTTCACAAAATATGTGAACAAGGCCTCTGGCGTTGAGCTGGGGCTTCACCGAGATGCCTACATTTCTAAGATAAAAAAGTTAGCAACTGGTCTCCATGGTGACAGCTGGCAGGGAGAAAAAAAAAGAGAAAAAAAAGCTCTCCCCTTCCAAGGTGTCCTTGAAAAGTTAACTTGCCCAGAACAGAGGAAAAAAAAAACAGAAACAAAAACTAATTTTTGTGAATTTCTGCAGACTGTGAACTTCTGAGCCCCTTCCCTTACATGTTGGGTACAAATTCTAAAACTACCAAAACTTGGGGTTCAGGGGATTAATTGATTACAACAGAAGCAATGCCCTCTAAATCCGGATGCAACCAAATAAGAATGTTTTCCTCACTTTGGTGCTATCTTAGGTGCATTTTCTTGTCCATTCCTAAAACAGTATAATTCTATACACTGTAACATTATTTATGTTTACATAAAATGGTCAATAGATGTGATTAATTATGTAATGATGCAGATGTTTTTCAGAGTGCTCTATCATGACGTAGGTTCATTTAAAGTTCAAATAGGGGGGCATACAACCCGGTTCCACCGGGAACCTGTATCCTTCACTTTGGCCATCCTATGAGGAATAATAATTGCTGAAGGGGTGGGCATAGGAACAACTGCCCTAGTCCATGAGACACAACAAAGACACAATTAGAAGCAGAAATAGACCAAAGCTTAAAGACATTAAAAACCGACATCACAGCTTTACAGGAATTTTAACCTCTCTCTCTCTGAAGTTGTTTTACAGAGCAGGCGAGTGTTGGACCTCCTCTTCATGAGAGAAAGTTGCCTTTTTGCTTGCATTGAGGGAAGAATGTTGTTTTTATGCCGACAATACTGGAGTTGTAAAAGAATCTATGAGTAAATTAAGAAAACGACTTGAAGAGCGTCAAAGAGAGACAGAGGCCCCAGAAGGGAGGTTTGATTCTTTGTTCACATAGTCAACCTGGTTAACTATGCTTTTATCTGCCATGGCCGGTCCATTTATAATCCTCATATTATTGCTAACGGTAGGACCCTGTTTGCTCAACCGTGTAGTTTCCTTTCTAAACCAAATCGAACATGTTATTAAACCTAACCATACACTGTTTTCTCAATCTAATTTTACAGAAAAGTGGGGACAGAGTTGGTCTTAAAATACAGGAATATAGAGGATCTTCCACCTGCTGAGAAACTCAAAGGTCCATGCAGAAATGATCCCTGGAGAAGATGTAGGCAACTATGAAGGACCTGAGACAGCAAAAGTCTTCCATGGCAAACAACCTGCTCAGGATGAAGGGATGTGTCTGAATCAGCCACTCTCTTCTTAATGTATAGAAGATGGACCAAAGCAGGCATTTGTCTGCTTTGGTCACAAGGCATTCTTGTGAGCTCACTGTTTTTGGATGATACAAATTGTGAAAAGAGATCACTCCCCCTAAATACTGATGGAACTGAAAATTCAACAAATTGGTGAATTTCCTAGATGAACAACATTATACATAAATCCATGCTCAGTAAAAAGAATATTTTTGGATATGAGGATGATATATATTTCATGATGAATTTTGATTGGCATATATATTGCTACATTTTAATGTCTGTGTTTTTATCTTTATAAATAAATAAATAAATAAATAAATATAAATATATATATATATATATATATATATATATATATATATATTTATATATATATACTCTCCAGATTTTTCACAATATTAAATATATGTGTCTTATTATTCACTCCCTAAATACATTCATATTCATGTATGTGGATTTGTAATCAAATTTGCACAAGATTATTCTCAGAAAAATTCATCCACATAAAATACATATTTATTTTCCAGTACTGAAAACAAACTTCGGTGAATTGTGCTTACAAATCCTAATATTTGCATGGTAACTGACCCAGTTTAACATTAATGCAAGTATAATCCTATGGGACATGATGTGTATTTTGAAGTTCATTTTTATTCAACAGTGGTACATTACTATTTCTTCAGTTGATGGATATCATAGGATATAACTTTTCATCCACAAGTTCACAAATCTGTAGGCATTTGGTTCACTTTCAATTACTTCCTGCTTCAGAACATATGTATTCCTCCATGTTTCTTGACTGTTCTTTTCATGAGATTCTTTCCAAACACATTATTTTCGATTTCCATAATCATTTTTGAAGGGAAGAGGCACCTTACTTACCCCCAGAAAGGTTCGTTGAGGTCTCCTTGTCCTGCGCTGCGTGATTCCCGGCCAATGCACCAAATGTAAGATTCCGGCGAATGTTGGAGGAAGAGACCATCAAGAAACTGTGGCTCATGCAACAGTAAAAGGCGTTTATTGAGGATCCAATCCAGCATGCTGGGGCTACGTGCTCACTCAAGATGGGAGAGCATCCCAGAGCCCCGAGCAGGGGTTGAGCAGTGCTTAAGTACACTTTTTGGGCAGGGCGGGACTTTACATATATTACACTCTCCTTTAAGAAATTATCATACACCACAGGAAAATCAAACAACAATTCCTAAACATGATTAGTTCATTTATTGGTGGGAACATGTAAGGCGGGAGTGATAGGTCAGTTCTAAAGCGGGGTACACATTCAAAATGATTGGTTAGGCCCTGCAATGCCTCTGTGCCAGGCCTCACAGGGTCCTAGGTTATTAAAAAACCAGGCGGTCAGGGGGAATATTTACTGGGTACTCCGGGAATTGTCCTACAAGCTACAGGAATTTCAGGTTTCGCGTGTAGCATAGGAACTTAACAATACCTGGTCCTTTACATTTTAACACAAGCCTTGCTGCTTAAAAGCTTTACAACACCCGGTCTTTTACACTTTAACTTTTACACTTTAATTTCAATTTCTTTTACCCTTACAGATCACTCCTGGTGCACAAGAAGGGTGTCCAAGCCACCCTGACTTTAGGCAAATGAGGGCCAAGGGAGCTTATTTTGGACACTGTCTTGGGCTTTGCCCCTTATGGAAACCTCCAGCCAGATGTTATGATGAGTGCCTTTATGGAAGAAGAGGAGGGCAATGTGGGATTGTTTTGGTATTAATTGTGGTCATTTGTGTGACGGTTGGAAGAGATGACAGGGTCCACCTGGGCTTGAAGTCTGGTGTGAATCCCCTTAGAGACTGAGTTCTGGAACTGACCTCAGAGAAGTATTGCATGAATTGTGTTGAAATTTTAGGAGGCCACGCATGAGAGTCGCTCTTATAAACTGAGATCAAGGCCCAGGGTGGCTTTCCACAGAGCACTGGGAATATCAGCCAAGATATCCCATGATTTTATTCTTAAAGACTTGGTAGCCATAGTTCAGAGTCAAACCACACATGGAACTCACAACGTATACCTCAATGGGCCTGACTATATTTGACCTTTTGGCCACTCTTTGGGAAGCCTTGCCTATGAGAGTTCTCCAGAGTTTCATTGAAATGAGCTTCCTCAACATTTAGTGGTTCTTGAAACCCACAGTGCCTCCAACTTCATCCTTGAAAAATGGCTAGATAAATACCATGAAATTTTTGAAAATCCCATGACCAGGTGGAACTGGAGAATCTTTGGGTGTCCTGTTGCTGATCATGAGTATACTAGAGGGTGCCTTGATTGACTGGGTTTTATAAAAATAATGTAGAAAAAAGATGCCAGTAAGTTGGAGCCTGCTGAGTAGTGGGCCTAGAGCAGCGGTGGGCAGGTGTGCAGGTGTGTGATAAAACATCTGTGGTACGTCCATGTGGTTTGGCCATTGGCTACCAAATGGCTTGTGAAGGACATGGTGCAGCCAGCAGACCCTTATTTGTAAAGGCATTTTGATATATGGAGAGGTTTCAGGGCAATTTTCAGAATCAGGTTGACATGGTCAATGGTGCAAGCTATGTTGGAAAGAAGCCTGGTTGGTGCATTCTCCTGCAGACCGTGACCCACCACAGTGACAGAACTCTCTCCAGCACTGTGTCCCAGTTGAAATTGTTGTATTTCGTGAAGCAAATACCAAAGTCCCAGTGTAGCAGCAAGAACCACAACAGAAAGTGGAAGAGGACCAAATGGCTTCACAGTCCACACAGGGTGACACTTAGCCCCCAGTGGCCACAGTTTACCTACAAAGAGAGAATTCAGCACTGCTGCCTCAGGTTCATTGGAAAATAAGAAACCATGTCCTCCAGGTCACATATATGCAGACCCAGCTTTGATGGGCTCACTATAAAGGAAGCTAAAGCTCCTGACAACAACATATATTTCAAGTGCCCAACCTCAGAGGCAGTTTCTCAAGAAGTATTTAGGCCAGCAGAGCTCCACGTTTGTGGAGTGTTTACCATGTCCCTTACTTATAGAAACTGCTCTATCACCTCCAAGGTTGGGAAATCCTGAGTGTATTCCATTCCAGATATGTATTCACGTATTTTCTAACTCTTCTCCTCTAATTGTGTCTTACTTGTGGCAAAGGTAATGTCAAGGCATTGTTGTGGATGAAAGTGGGAAGATTTTTGTGTAGCACATATTTGCATACACATTGGATTCATTTTCCAATTTTCCATTCAAAATACTGAATCCCTGACACGAAACTATACCCTACTAGACTCTGACTACTATTCCTAATATGATGGAGAAAAATAACTCAAACAGAATAGAAATACAAGCAGTTCAGAAGAGGCATGGTGTATAGTTGGACTTGCCGTTTGCATTATGTAGGTTAGGTGTTATAAATCTAGTTAATTTTTAATTGAAATAGTTCTCCATGTGTTTTTAAAGTTAATGAATATGTGAATTCCTGTATCCCTTTCTCTGTAGCCTATTCAGCACATGTATTTTTATATGCACATATAGAATCCTACCTGGTATCACATATACATTCTTGTGAGGTGGCTGACTTGGCAGATACAAATTATGAGAAGAGATCACTCCTGCTAAATGCTGTTGGATCTTAAAATTCAACCTATGGGTGACCTTCCTAGTTGAACAACATTATTCATAAATCCATGTTCATTAAAATTAATATTTCGGGATCTATGGATGATATATATTTCACCATGAATTTCGATTGGAATATATATATTGCCACTTTATAATGTCTGTGTGTGTTGTGTATATATATATATATATATATATATATATATATATATATATATACTCTCCAGATTTTTCACAATATGAAATATATGTGTCTTATTATTCACTCCCTAAATACATTCATATTCATGTATGTGGATTTGTAATCAACTTTGCACAAGATTATTCTCAGAAATATTCATCCACCTTAAATACTTATTTGTTTCCTAGTACTGAAAACAAACTTCAGTGAAAGGTGCATACAAATCCTAATATTTCTACAGTAACTTACCAAGTTTAACATCAATGCAAGGAGATTCCTATGGGACATGATGTGTATTTTGACGTTCATTTTTATTTAAAACTGGTACAGTGCTATTTCTTCAGTTTATGCACATCCATGGATAAATTTTTCACCCAAAATTTCAAAATTAAAGACATTTGTTTCACTTTCAATCACTTCCTGCTTCCGAACACATGTAGTCCTCCAGGTTTTTCGACTGGTCGTTTCATGAGACTTCTTAACAAACACATTATTTTCGATTTCCATAATCACTTTTGAAGGAAAACTCACACACCCTCTTCATGATAAACCGTAACCCTAATATTACCATTAGACTTATAATTGGTTGTAATGAATGTATGTATACCAATATCAATATAAGATTTCCTGTATATTTTCAGATATCAATTTATTCTAATTCCAATTTCTAAAGTTGGATCCAGTTATATTATTTATTCACAGTACGATCTATTCATGCATCATCTCTATATTCATTGACACAGGGTACACCTATTTGTATACCCAATACTAATTTATGGGTTTTAAAAATATTGCTTCCCATAATGGTGGAAGAAATACTCATGTCACCTGATCTACATATACATTTTATCACAGTAATATTCTGGACAAAAATGCAAAGGTCACACTTATGATTGTACCAAACCCTAAATTGAAAGTGAGTATATATTACTAAAAACATCCTTGTCCAGGATGCCTAATTCTCCCAAGTGTCAATATTGTTGGGGACTATATATTTGTTTCTTCCTATGATTATATATTCAACCTCAACCCTGTTGAAAATGTCTAATCCTATCACGCATTTTATAATTTGTCTGATTTCCTAATGTCTCTATTGAGACCTGCTTTCCTACATATTTTCCCCAGTTCATCATTGTGACTGACTCTTCACATGTGCTGACATTTACATTCACTCTCTAAACGAAACCCTATTGCTAAAAAACTATTGGTCCAACTCGAAGACTCACTCTTCTTCCTAAACCTACTATCTTCCAAATCCTACCGACTATCCATTTTTGACTGGATGTTCTCTTCGACATTCAGGCATCTGAGTTGCAAGGTTTTATTCCATTGTGTATAGATTTATCTGAGACTAAAATGCAGAATGTAATTCAAAGCTAAATATCCCAAAGAAGGGCCCAATGCCCTTTCTGGCTTCAAATCGTAACTAGATTTATGTTTTCATACTTATATTTCAAATATATATTCTTATAAATTTTGCAGGTTCCCAATACCATTATTCATCCAGCAGAATGATTCCTAACACAAGTCAAATATGTTATTGACCCTAACCATACACTGTTCCCTCATTCTAAATTTACAGAGAGGAGGGACAGAGTTGGTCTTACAATACAGGAAAGTAGGGGATCTTCCACCTGCTGAGAACCTCAAAGTTCCATGCAGAAATGTTCACTGAAGAAGATGTAGGCAGCTATGAAGGACCTGAGAGAACAAAAGTCATGTTCAATGGCAAACAACCTGTTCAGGATGAAGGGTTCTGTCTGAATCAGCCTCTCACATCTTAATTTAGAGAAGATGGACCAAACCAGGCCTGTGTGGGTAGCTGTTTCTGGGTGCCTATGGTTGTATACCATTCTAAATTGTGAAAGTGTCACAGGAAGTAGGGGCAGCCTCCTTCTCATGTGACACTTGGAAGCCACTGGTAGGACAAAGTGGTTGCCAAGGCAGTGACCTCATTCAGTTCCTAAAGGAAGTGACCTCACCTCACTTCCTTGGTGATGGAAATCTCTGAACTTGGGATTCATGAAGTCAGGCACCCAGAGCCAGTCCCAGTCCCAGTCCCAGTGGTCTCACTTGTTTGGATTTACCAAGGACAGTGTCAGTCTTTCTTGGTACCTACTAATGTGAGCATGGCCAAATGCCAGGAAAGCTCTAAAGAGGGTTCATTCCTGAGAAAGCAGGTAGTTGCTCACCTCTGGGTCCTGACACCTGCACAGAGTTGGCCAAGGAGACCAGATCTGAGACAGATCAGGCCATTCCGTGGGAATATAGTATGGCTCACCAGTCAGAGGACAGTCCGGATAGTCACAGAACTTCTTGGGGGAAGGAGGTGCCTTTGTGGGTGTGGGGGTGGGTTTCTGGTTTTGTCTCATGTTCAGAGAATAGGTAGGCAAGGCGCTTTTTTTGGTGTGGAATGAACTGTTTCTAGTAAGTCATTTGACAAGGCGAGTGTTTCTATGTCTGTCTATCACACTGTGTCCGTGGTTGCAGATATTAGAAAAGAAAATGCATCAATGGATGTGTCCTGTCTAGTAGAATGCTTCCCAGCATTCATCCTGTTCAATTTATGAATGGATTTCAGATTGCCTTTTCGATGGGTAACACCTGCAATCTTCCTAAGTTTCAGTTTTCTTCTGGACTTCTGCCCCTCTCTAGAATAGGCTCATGGTTTTATGTCTAAGGTATGTACCACTTCCAAGCTGTGTGCCATGACCATGTACTGGATAGCTCAAAGGAATGGCGAGCATCTCTGAAAAATCAGATATTAGTGTGACCATTAAATCTCAGTGGAGAAACCCTGCTTTGGGCCTTTTGCTTACCTATTGTTCTGTTGCCCTGAATGTCAGGAAGTTCTTTGCCTCAGGCCACCCCTTTGTGAAGCCTGAAGAAAACAGTTTTCAAATGGAAATGAATGGGCAACACCTGTGGCTCTTTGCTTAATTGCTTTGGAAAGGGATGTGTCTGAATCAGCCTCTTGGCCCTGTGTTAGGCTGTAGCTTAGATTCTCAGCACCTGATGGATCTAAAGAAAGATCCCATGGGTGCATTAAAAACCAAAATGGCCAAAAGAGCAGTCATTGTTTATGAAGACTCTCGCCTTCCTCTCTAAGGTTCCTGACATCCATCAAGTGAGAATAGAGATCCTTTGTTTCAAAAGAGTTCTTCAAAGCCCTGCAGAGGCTATCCCATAGGTGCTTGGGTTTTCTCATGACCCCAATTTACATGAAGAATCTAAACCCTACAGTCAGTAGGCCTCAAATTGGAGAAGCCAAGCTGTATTAACGGCAGGCCGATTTGATCACTCCTGTTTCACAGTCAGGATTTCCAGGCCACACTGACTTTAGGCAAATGAGGGGCAAGGGAGGTTATTTTGGACACTGTCCTGTCCTGCGCCCCTCATGGAAACCTCCATCCAGAGGTTATGATGAGTGTCTATATGGAAGAATAAAAGGGTTATGTGGGAGCGTTTTGTTTGGAATTGTGGTAATTTGTGTGGCACTTAGAAGAAAAGACTGGGTCCACCTGGGCTTGAACTCTGTTGTGATTCCTCTTAGAGAATGAATTCTGGAACTGACCTCAGAGAAGTATTTTCATGAATTGTGTTTGGTTTTTACTAGGCCATGCATGAGAGTCGCCCTTGGAACCTGAGATCTAGGTGCAGGGTGGCTTTCCCCAGAGCACTGGGAATCTCAGGCAGGATATCACATGATTTTATTCTGAAAGACTTTGCAGCCACAGTTGAGAGTCAAAACACACATGGACCTCACATTGTAGACCTCAATGGGCCTGGCTTCATGTGACCTTTTGGCCACACTTTGGGAAGTCTTGCCTGTGAGTGTTCTCTAGAGCTTTCATTGAAATGAGCTTCCTCAACATTTAATGCTTCCTGAATAAATTGAAACCCAAAGAGCCTCCAGCTTCATCCTCGAAAAATGGCTTGATAAATACCATGAAATTTTTGAAATTCCCATGACCAGGTGGCACTGGAGAACTTTTGGATATCCTGTTGCTGACCATCAGTGTACCAGACAGTGCCTTGACTGACTTTGTTTCATGAAAATTGTGTAGAACAGTGATGCCAGTAAGTTGGAGCCTGCTCATTAGTGGGCCTAGAGCAGTGGTGTGAAGGTGTGTGATAAAACATGTGTGGTGGGGCCATGTTGATCTGCCATTGGCTTCCAAATGCCTTGTGACTGACAGGGTACAGCAAGCAGACCCTTATATTTAAAGGCATCTTGTTATATAAATAGGTTTATGGGCAATGTTCAGAATCAGGTTGGCTACCTGGTACCACACGTACATTCTTGTGAGGTGGCTGACTTGGCAGATACAAATTGAGAGAAAAGATCACTGCTACTAAACCCCATTGAAACTGAATATTCAACATATGGGTGAGCTTTCTAGTTAAACAACATTATACATAAATCCATGTTCAGTAAAATGAATATTTTTAGATCTGTGGATAATATATATTATATGATGAATTTTGATTGACATATATATTGTTACTTTTTTGTCTGTGTGTGTTTTGTGTGTGTGTATGTATATATATATATATATATATATATATATATATATATATATATATATATATATATACACACATATATATATATATATATACACACACTCTCCAGATATTTCAAAAAATGAAATATATGTGTCTCATATACACTCCCTAAATTCATTCATGTTCATGTATCTGGATTTATAATCAACTATTCACAAGATTATTCTGAGAAATATTCATGCACCTGAAATTTGCCTAATGCTCTCAAATATCAATCCTATTGGTGTCTACATATTTGTTTTTTCCTAAGATTATATATTCAAACTCAATCCTTTTCAAAATATCTAGTCCTGTCACTCACTTTGTAATTTCCCTGATTTCATAATGTCTCTATTGATATCTGCTTTCCTACATATTTTCCCCAGTTCATCATTGTGACTGACTCTTCAACTGTGCTCACATTTACATTCACTCTCTAACTGAAACCGTATTGCTAAAGAACTTTTGTTCTAAATTCTATACTCACTCTTCTTCCTAAACCTACTGACTATCTTCCTAATCCTACCAACTATACCTTTTTCACTGGATGTTCTCTTCTACATTCAATCATCCAAGTAAATGTCGGGCAAGCTTCGGAGAAGGAGACGACCAACAGAGTACTCATGATACAGCAAAAGGTTTATTGGGTTTCCAGCATGCTGGGGCTCAGAGCTCACTTTAATAGAGCAGATAGCCCTGAGAATAGCTTAAGTAGAGTTTGTATACTTTCCCTGGAGAAGGCAGGGAGGGAAGTTTATTGATGGGTCACGACAAGTGGGCAGTTTGCATGCAACTGGGTGAGGGAGTACATTCTGTAGTTTGGCAGTTGGGGACAGCACATTTTGGGAACAAGTTTTGCAAGCATTTCTCAAGATTTCAACAGTTTTTTGTTAAGCATAGGGAAATACAGGAAGTGACAAGTACTGATTTTATTAACCTTTCATTCCTCACTTCTTTTTCTGGCTACTTTTAATCATAAAAATTATCATTGGGGGGTTTCACATTCTATGTCTCCTAGTGGGGTATTACCATAAGTTTAACTCGTCCAATTTGAGCCTGGAGAAAAGAAATTACACGGTTGAGAAAACAGGGTTTTATAGTTATCAATAATATGAGGATTATTATTGGACAGGCCAGGGTTGATAAAAACGTAGTTAACCAGGGGCACTGTGTGAACCAAGACTCAAACAACCCTTTTTGGGTCTCTCTCTCTCTCTTGTTGATGCTCTTTAATGTGTCTTTTTAATTTACTCATAGATTTTATTACAACTCCAGTATGTTCGGCATAAAAACAACATTCTTCCCTCAATGCAGCACAAAGGCCCCCTTCTTTAATGAAGAGGAGGTCCAAACCTCAACTGTTCTGTAAAACAACTTCAGAGAGAGAGGTTAAAGTTTCATGCAAAGCTCTGATGGTGGTTTCTAATATCTTAGTTTTTGTCTATTGCTGCTTCTAATTGGGTCATTTATTGTGTCACATGGACAAGGGCAGTGGTTCCTGGGCCCACCCGTGCAGCAAATCCTATACCTAATATGATGGCTAAAGTGAGGGATATATGCTCCCAGTGGAACCTGGTTGTATGTCCCCCTATTTGATCTTCAAATGAACCTGCTTCATAATAGAGCACTCTGGGAAACATCTGCACCATTACACGATTAATCACATCTGTTGACCATTTCATGAAAACATAAACAAGGTTTAAGTATATAGAATTATTCTGTTGTAAGGACGGACAAGGCAAGGCACCTAAGATAGCACTAAAGACAGGGAAACAGTCCTATTTGGTTGCAACCGGATTCAGAGGGCATGGCTTCTGTTGTAATCAATTAATCCCCTGAAACTCAAGTTTAGGTAGTTTCAGAATTTTGTACCCAACATGTAAGGGAAGGTGCTCAGAAGCTCACAGTCTGCAGAAGTTCAAAAACGCAGTATTTGTTCCTGTTTTTCCCCTGTTCTGGGCAAGTTAACTTTTAAAGGACACCTGGGAGGGGGAGAGCTTTTTCTTCCCTTTCTTATTTTACCCCTGCCAGCTGTTACCATGGAGACCAGTTGGTAACTTCTTTATCTTAGAAATGTAGCCATCTCTGTGAATCCCCAGCTCAAGGACAGAGGCCTTGTTCACATATTTTGTGAAAAACTAGTAAAAGGGTGTCTACCTGAGAAGTGCTGATTTTTTTTAGCCACTGGCCAAGTAGAACAGGGCAACACGAAAAGAGGAAGTTTATCTACATTGAACTCTTTTATAGGGACTCTTTTGCTGAAAGTCCTAAAGTCAGCCATGGTGAAGACTTCTGGAGAAGGTCAGTTAAGACTTTTCTGTGGGCCTAGTGAAGAGGGGGAAGACGGGG
This sequence comes from Callospermophilus lateralis, assembly GCF_048772815.1. Taxonomy (NCBI): domain Eukaryota; kingdom Metazoa; phylum Chordata; class Mammalia; order Rodentia; family Sciuridae; genus Callospermophilus; species Callospermophilus lateralis. The sequence goes on from NW_027512708.1 coordinate 34,079, forward strand.
AAGGTGGGCTGAGATCAGCTCCGTGGATCTGAGAATGAGGAAGGAGAGATGTAAAAGAATAATGGGAAACGGGTTTGAGATTTTCCTAGCAACAAAAACTTGAGCAGTAGAACAGGTAGAGCAGAGAGGATGATGGGAGTGAGTATCTCAAAACGCATATGAGGGACGTTTAATTATTAGTAAACTGTTTTCAGTGATGACAAACCAACTTTAAAGGCCATTTTTATTACATCTTAGATAGGGGACTGAGGGCTCTCCTCAGCTGGTTTGAGCTTTGGTTTAGCTGGTAAGAAGACCTGGCGGGACCCGGTGCAGGCACTGACAGGACAAGAGAGGAGTGAGTGGGTGGAGGGATACTTCAGTAACTGCTGCCTCAGCAAGGAGGCAATGGTCTGAGAATGAGAACCGGCAGAGATTTGGGTTTTTGATCTAGTAATTGGAGGGGAGAAATCAGGTTGCTGAGGTGGGAGTGACAGCAGAGTGTCTGGAGCAGAAGGCTGAGGGTGAGGATCTATTGGAGAAGCATAGTCCAGGATGTGAGTGAAGGAGGGAAAAGGTCACGCAGAATTTGAGGATCTAGAGACCCCTCTGGGGGCCATCGGTTCTTCTTATCTAATTGGTAATATGGCCAATGATGTGTACTGAATTTGATGATGAGTTTGGGTTCCATCAGGCAGCCCCTGTTTGCTCACATCCCCATGACTTACAGAAGAAGTCGGCTTTCCCCCCATACAGCCGTGACTGTGGCTTTGAGAGTCTGCCCGGCAAACATAGTAATCTAGGCTAGCCAACCTGCATCTGGCTTGCATGTCCCTTCATCCATAATGTTTGTTTCCATTATCTATGCTACAGAAGTAATTTAATGGAATTTTAGTGGTATCCTCTTCATCAGGGATATCCCAATAGGTAAGACCTATAGCCAGCTGACAAATGTCTGGGAGGAGTGATGGCCACCAGGTCCCTCAGGGGGCTGTATGCGAGATAGATTATACTTCTTTTCCAGTAGGATTTGTGATCAGCCATCACTGCTGAATGGGCTGATGTGGCTTAGGACTACTTGTGGCCAAGTAGAGAGTCCACAGACTTATCCACATGGCGAATACGCAATTTGAAGGTTTTACCAATCTTTTCCAGTTTCCAGCCAGAGTCTGGACAGGGCGCAGGCTTGAGATGAGAGGCATGGATCCAGAAACTGATTCCGTCTACCTTTACCACTGGAGGTGTTATAAGTAGCACCGGCTATGGTCCTTTCCAGCGGGGTTTCAAGCATGATACCTGATGTCGTCTTACGTAGATGAAGTCTCTTACTTGATATCGATGTGGAGTCCCTTTGTCCCCAGTTTGATAGGCAGTGGCCAGCTGTTTACACAGGTATCACTGAGTTCTTTTTAGAGCTTTAAGTCTGTCAAGCAAGGGGGTGTGGATGGAATGGTTAGGTCTTTGAGTCGGGCTTATGTCCCTTACTGCAGGAGGGCAACAATAGAGAATTTCACAGGGGCTAAGGTTACTCAAAGAAACAGAGGGAGTATTTCTTGCATGAAACATTGCATAAGGCAGGAGCATAGTCCAATCTTTTATGCAGTTCTCTAAGTTTAATTTTCTTAAGGTCTCTTTAATGGTTCAATTTATTCTATCTGCCTGTCCTGAACTCGGGTATCTATAAGCACAATATAACTTCCAATTAATTCCCTGGTTCCTGGCTAACCCCTGACTTACCTGGGCCATGAACACCGGTCCATTATCAGACCCTATTACCGGCTTAGCTTCCTCCAATGGTAAAGAGGCTGAGTCAGCAGCAGGGAAATCCATTTGAGGGTGTTGTGGGTTAGGGGACAAGGGCAGGGGATTAGTAAGGGAAGAAGAGTCCAGTAGAGTCAAATCTGTGACTCGGGGAGAACAGGGGGTGGAGGAGGAGGAGGTTGAGAGGGTTTGAGAGATCATGGGGGAAGGAGTAGGAGCAGAGGCAGGGGCAAGGAAAGGCTTCACCCATGGAGGAGGAGATTTGCAGATGTTCTGCCAAGTTAAGATATATGGCTGTTGATCCAGATGGCTATGTGTCCCCGGCTGAGATAATATCTCTGAATTTTTAAATTAGTGTGAAGTAGAAAGATCCTTCTAGGGGCCATCCGAATTCAAAGGTGGGCCATTCTGAGGCACAGAGATTCTGCCAGGTCCAGCATTTTACTAAAACAAGAAAGATTCTGAGCTCTTAAGCGGACTTTGTTCCAGTGATCAAGGGTCAGGGACAGAGGCATTGAACTGCTCTGTCCCATAATGAAAGGTACACAAACAGCAAAAGCAAGGACACATGACACAGATAAGACAAGACCATAAACACAGGCAATGGACGTCAAACACTGAAACCAGGAATGAGTAGCCGGCAAAACCCGATGGGATGACAATACCGAATCTGAAACAAAATATCACTGAGTTGAGGAGACTATTGTTCCTTAATTTCCCGAGTTTTCTGCGGTGTCCCTCAGGGAGGTGCCCTGTGTCTCCATGACACGTCTCTCAGCCACCTTCGGAGGGAGCTCAGGCTCTTCATCGCCAGAGATTTTGCCAAGCCCTAACATGAAACCTGAAACCAGAAAGAGGCGCCTTACTTGCTCCGAGAGGAGCCCATTGGGGTCTCTCGTCTGCCACTGCCAGAACTCGGTGGAACCTCAATATGTAAAGGTCGGGCGAGTGTCGAAGGAAGAGACTACCAAGAGTCTGTCTCATGCAACAGCAATGGGTTTATTTGGGGTTCAGCATGCTGTGGCTCAGAACTCACTTAAATAGAGCAGAGAGCCCTGAGAACACCTTAAGCACAGCTTATATACTTTCCTTGGAGAGGGAAGAGAGGGAAGTTTACTAATGGGTGAGGGCATGTGGGCGGTTTGCATGACACTGAGTGAGGGAGTACATTCTGCAGTTTGGCAGTTGGGAACAGAACATTCTGGAAACAAGATTAGCAAACATTTCTCAAGATTTCAACAGTGTTTTGTTAAGCATACAGAAAAACAGGAAGTGACAAGTACCTATTTTATTAACCTTTCACTATGGACTATCCCTTTTCGACTAGATGTTCCTTCTACATAAATTCATCCAAGGTACAAGGTCCTATGGCATTGTATATCGATTTAATTGAGACACCTCTGCAGAACGTAATTCAAAGCTGCATATCCAAATCAAGAGCCCAATGCCCTTCTGGACTTCAAATCATACTTAGATTTCTGTTTTCATACATATATTTCACCTATATATTCTTATACACATAGCAAGTTCCCAATACCATTATTCATCCAGCAGAATGATTTCTAACCCAAACCGAACATGTTATTAACCATAACCATACACTGTTTCCTCAATCTAACTTTACAGAAGAGCAGGGAAAGAGTTGATCTTACAATACTGAAATGTAGGGAATCTTCCACCTGCTGAGAACCTCAAAGGTCCATGCAGAAATGATCCCTGGAGAAGAGGTAGGCAGCTATGAAGGACCTGAGAGACCAAAAGTCATCTTCCATGGCAAACAACCTGGTCAGGATAAAAGGTTGTGTATGAATCAGCTTCTCTTCTTAACGTAGAGAAGTTGGACCAAACTAGGCCTGTGTGGAGATCTATTCCTGGGTGCCTATTGTTGATATACCATTCTAACTTGTGAAAGTGTCACAGAAAGTAGGGGCAGCCTCCGTATCATGGGACCCTTGAAAGCAACAGTTAGGACAAAGTGGTTGCCAAGACAGTGACCTCATTCAATTTCTGAAGGAAGTGACCTCACTTAACTTCCTTGGTGATGGAACTCTCTGAATTTGGGATCCAGGAAGCCAGGCACCCAGAGCCAGTCCCTGTCCCAGTCCCAGTGGTCTCACTTGTTTGGATTCAGCAAGGACAGAGTCAGTCTTTGTTGGTACCTACAGATGTGAGGAAGGCCAAATGAGAGGAAATCTCTGAAGTGGGGCTTTTCCTGAGAAAGCAGGTAGTGGCTCACCACTGGCTACTGAGAACTTCACAGAGTTGGCCAAGGAGACCAGATCTGAGACAGGACAGGCCAATTTGGGGGAACATATTATGGCCCACAAGTCAGAGGACACTCTGGATAGTCACAGACCTACTTGGGGGAAGGAGGTGCCTTTGTGGGTGTGGTTGTGGGTTTGTGGTTTTGTCTCATTTTCCTAGAATAGGTATTAAAGTCGGTTTGTTTGGATTGAAGTTTAGTGTTTCTAGTAAGTCTTTTGACATGGCGAGTGTTTCTATGTCTCAGTATTTCACTGTGTCCGTGGTTGTATGCATTAGAAAAGAGAATGCATCAATGGATGTGTCCTGTCTAGTAGAAAGCTTCTCAGCATTCAAATTGCCCCATTTATGAATGGACTGTAGCTTGCCCTATTGATGCGCAACACCTGCTATATTCCTAAGTTCCTGTTTTCTTTCTGAATTCTGGCCACTCTACAGAATAGGACCACGGTTTTTTGTTCACGATATGTACCACCTTCAAGCTCTGTGACTGGCCATGTACTGGATAGCTGAAAGAAATGGCAAGCATCTCAGAAAACTCAAGTATCAGTGTGACCAGGAAATTCTCAGTGGAGCAACCCTGCTTTGGACCATTTGCTTACCTATTGTTCTGTTTTCCTGAATTTCAGGAAGGTCTTTGAATCAGGCCACCCTTTTGTGAAGCCTGAAGAAAACAGTTTTCAAATGGAAATTATTGGGCATACATGTGGCTCTTTCCTTAACTGCTTTGAAAAGGGATGTGTCTGAATCAGCCCCTTGGCTCTGTATGAGGCAGTGGCTTAGATTCTCAGCACCTGAGGGATCTAAAGAAATTTCCCATGCGTGCATTCAAAACCAAAATGGCCAAAAGAGCAGTCATTGGCATGAAGTCTCTCGCCTTCCTCTGTAAGGTTCCTGACCTCCATCAAGTGAGAATAGGAATCCTTTGGGTCAAACGAGTTCTTCAAAACCTGCAGAGGCTAGCCCATAGGTGCTTGGGTTTTCTCATGACTCCAATTCACATAAAGAATCAATATCTGACAGTCAGTAGGCCTCAAATTGGACAAGCAGAACAGTATTAACATCAGGCCTATTTGATCACTCCTGGTTAACAGGAAGCGTGTCCAGGCCACCCTGACTTTAGGCAAATGAGGGGCAAGGTAGATTATTATGGATACTGTCTTGGTCTGCGCCCCTCATGGAAACCTCCAGCCAGAGATTATGATGAGTGTCTATATGGAAGGAGATGAGGGCCATATGGGAGTGTTTTGGTTTTAATTGTGGTAAATTGTGTGGTAGTTGGAAGAGATGACTGTGTCCACCGGAGCTTGAACTCTAGGTGTGATTACCCTTAGAGACTGAGTTCTGGAACTGACCTCAGAGAAGTATTGCACAAAATAGTGTTGGGATTTTAGGAGGTCACGCATGAGAATCACCCTTGTAATCTGAGATCTAGGCCCAGGATGGCTTTCCACAGTGCTCGGGGATTCTGAGCCAGGATATCACATGATTTAATTCTTAAAGACTTGGGACCCTTAGTTGAGAATACAAACACACTTGGATCTCACTTTGTATACCTCAATGGGCGTGGATTCATGTGACCTTTTGGCCACTCTTTGGGAAGCCATCCCCGTGAGTGATCTCCAGAGCTTTCATTGAAATGAGCTTCCTCACCATTTAATGGGTCCTGAATTAATTGAAACCCACAGTGCCTCCAACTTCATCCTTGAAAAATGGCTAGATAAATACCATGAAATTTTTGAAATTTCCATGACCAGGTGGCACTGGATAAACTTTGAATGTCCTGTTGCTGATCATGATGGTACCAAACTGTGCCTTGATTGACTGGGTTTCCTGAAAATGTTGTAGAACAGAGATGCCAGTAAGTTGGAGCCTGCTGAGTAGTGGGCATAGAGCAGTGGACTGTAGGTGTGTAAATAAATATTTTTGGTAGGATCACCTGGATCTTCCATTGGCTTCCAAAAGACTTGTTACTGACATGGTGCAGGCAGCCGACCCTTATATGTAAAGGCATCTTTTTATATGGAGAGGTTTCAGGGCAATGTTCAGAATCAGGTTGCTATAGTCAAGTGGGAAAGCTATGTGGGATTAAAGCCTGGTTCGTACATTCTCTTGTCGACCATGACAAACCACACGTGACAGAACTCCCTCTATCATTGTGTCCCAGTTGAACTCCTTGTATTTCATGAATCTAATATGAAACTCCCAGTTCAGGAGTAAGAAACACCCTGAAAATTGGAGCATGACCAAATGGCTTCACAGACCACACGGGAAGACACTTAGCTCCCAGTGGCCACAGTTTACCTACAAAGAGAGAATTCAGAACTGCTGCCTCATTTTCATTAGAAAATAAGGAACCATGTCCTCCAGGTCACATAGATGCAGACCCAGATTTCATGGTGTCACTACAAACGAAACTAAATTTCCTGACAATTACAAATATTTCATGTGCCCAACCACAGAGGAAGTTTCTCAAGAAGTCTTTAGGCCAGCAGAGCTCCATGTTTGTGAAGTGTTTACCCTCTCCCTTACTTTTGGAAACTGTTCTTCTACTTCCAGTGTTGTGAACTTCTGAGCATTTTACATTTCTCATATGTATTCACAGATTTTCTAACTCCTCTCCTCTAATTGTGTCTTACTTGGAGTGATGGTTATGTCAAGCCATTGTTCTGGAAGAGAGTGGGAAGTTGTTCCTGTAGTACATGTTTGCATACACATTAGATTAATTTTTCTATTTTCCATTTGAAATACTGAATCCCTGACACCAACCCATACCCTACTAGAATCTGACTACTAATCCTAATAAGATGGAGAAAAAGAAACCTAACTGAATAGAAATACAGTCCTTTCATAGGAAGCATGGTGTATACTTGTATTTGCCTTCTGCTTTATCAAGAGTATTTGTTTTAAATCTAGTCAACTTTTTATTATAATATTTCTTCATGAGTTTTTAAAGTTATCACATATGTAAATTCCTGTCTCCCTTTCTCTGTATCCTATTCAGCACATGTATTTTTTATGCACATATACTATCCTACCTGGTATCCCACGTACATTCTTGTGAGCTCACTGACATTGGAATATAAAAATTGTGAAAAGAGATGACTCCCCCTAAATACTGATTGAACTGAAAATTCAACCTATGGGTGAGCGTCCTAGTAAAAAACATTATACATAAATCCATGTTAAGTAAAATGAATATTTTTGGATATGTGGATGAATTATATTTTATGATGAATTTCAATTGGCATATATATTTCTACATATTAATTTGTGTGTGTGTGTTTGTGTGTGTTTGTGTGTATATATATATATATTCTCCAGAATTTCCAAAATATGAAATATATGTATCTTATTATACACTCCCTAAATTCATTCGTATTCATGTATTTGGGTGTATAATCAACTTTACACAAGATTATTCTAAGAAATACTCAACCACCTGAAATACATATTGGTTTCCTACTACTGAAAACTAAGTTCAGTGAATGGTGCTTACAAATCCTAATATTTCTACTGTAACTGACCCAGTTTAACATCAATGCAAATAGATTTCTATGGGACATGATGTGTATTTTGAAGTTCATTTTTATTAAACACTGGTACATTAAAATTTTTTCAGTTTATGTACATCATAGGATATATCTTTTTCATTCACAACTTCACAAATTTTTAGTCATTTGGTTCACTTTCAATTACTTACTATTTCAGAACACATGTATTCCTCCATATTTCTCTACTGGTCTTTTCACTTGACTTCATTCTAAACACATTATTTTCGATTCCATTATCATTGTTCAAGCAAAACTCACTCTTCATGATAAACTGTAACCCTAATATTACCATTAGATATATAACAGGTTGGAATGAATGTATGTATATCAATATAAGATTTCATATATTTTTTTTCAGATGCAAATTCAATCCATTATTTAAAGTTGGAACCAGTTATATACTTTATTCACAATATGGTCTATTCATGCATCATCTGAATAATCATCAACACAGGGTACACCTTTTCGTATCCCCAGTACTAATTTATAAGTTTTCAGGATATTGCTCCCCATAATGGTGGAAGAAATACTCATGTCACCTGATCTACATATACATTTATCACAGTAGTATTCTGGACACAAAATGCAAAGGTCACACTTATGATTGTACCAAAGCCTAAATGGAAAGTGAGCATGGATTATTAAAAACATCTGTCCAGGTTGAGTAATGCTCTCAAATGTCAATCCTCTTTGTTACTACATATTTGTTTTTTCCTAAGATTATATATTCAACCTCAAGCCTTTTGAAAATATCTAATCCTATCACTCACTTTATACTATGCCTGATTTCTTAATGTCCCTATTGATATCTGCTTTTCTACATATTGTCCCCAGTTCATCATTGTGACTGTAACTTCAAATGTGCTGACATTTACATTCACTCTCTATCTGAAACCCTATTGCTAAAGAATTTTGGTCCAACTCCTATACTCACTATTCTTCCTAAACCTACTGACTATCTTCCTAATCCTACAGACTATCCCTTTTTGACTGCATGTTCTCTTCTACATTCAAACATCCGAGGTACACGGTCCTATGCCATTGTATATCGATTTATCTGAGACCTCGGTGCAGAACATAATTCAAGCTAAGTATACCAATCGTGGTTTCAATTCCTATCTGGGCTTCAAATCTTTCCTAGATCTCTGTTCTCATACATATATTTCACGTCTATATTCTTATAAATATCACAGGTTCCCAATACCATTATTCATCCAGCATAATTATTCCTAACCCAAATCGAACATGCTATTAACCCTAACCATACACTGTTCCCTCAATCTCATTTACAGAAGAGCAGGAACAGAGTTGGTCTTACAATACAGGAAGGTAGGGGATCTTCCACCAGCTGACAACATCAAAAGTCCATGCAGAAATAATCCCTGGAGAAGATGTATGCAGCTATGAGGGACCTGAGAGAGCAAAAGTCATCTTACATGGAAAACATCCTGGTCATGATGAAAGGATGTGTCTGAATCAGCCTCTCTTTTCTTAATGTAGTGAAGATGGACCAAACCAGGCCTGTGTGGAGAGTTGATCCCGGGTGCCTATGGTTGATATACCATTCTAACTTGTGAAAATGTCAGAGCAAGTAGGTGCAGCCTCCATCTGATGGGACCCTCGGAAGGAACTGTTAGGAAAATGTGGTTGCCAGGGTAGTGACCTCATTCAGTTCCTGAAGGAAATGAACTCAACTTACTTCCTTGGTGATGAAACTCTCTGAACATGGGATCCAGAAGCCAGGCACCCAAAGCCAGTCCCAGTGCAAGTCCCAGTGGTCAAACTTGTTTGGATTTACCAAGGACAGAGTCAGTCTTTCTTGGTACATACTGATGTGAGGTTGGCCAAATGCCAGGAAGATCTGAAGAGGGGCCTTTCCTGAGAAAGCAGGTAGTGGCTCATCGCTGGCTTCTGACAGCATCACAGAGTTGGCCACGGTGACCAGATCAGAGACAGGACACCCCAATATGGGGGAATATATCATGGCCCACCAGTCAGAGGACACTCTGGATAGTCAGAGACCTACTGGGGGAAGGAGGTGCCTTTGTGGGTGTGGTTGTGGGTTTGTTGTTTTGTCTCCTGTTCTCAGAATAGGTAGGAAAGGTGGTTTGTTAGTTTTGGAGTTGACTGTTTCTAGTAAGTCATTTGACAAGGCGAGTGTTTCTGTGTCTATATATCCCATTGTGTCCGTGGTTGTAGACATTAGAAAAGAAAATGCATCAAGGGATTTGTCCAGTCTACTAGAAAGCTTCCCAGCATTCATCCTGTGCAATTTATGAATGAACTGCAGCTTGCCTTATAAATGGGCAACACTCGCCATCTTCCTAAGTTCCTGTTTTCTTCCTGAATTCTGGCCACTCTCTAGAATACGCTCATGGTTTTGTGTCCAAGATATGTACCACCCCAAGCACTGTGACATGGCAATGTACTGGATAGCTGAAGGGAATGGCGAGTATCTCAGAAAACTCAGATATCAGTGTGACCAAGAAAGTCTCAGTGGAGAAACCCTGCTTTGGGCCTTTTGCTTCCCTGTCTGTTGCCCTGAATGTCAGGAAGGTCTTTGCCTCCGGCAACCCCTTTGTGAAGACTGAAGAAAACAGTTTTCAAATGGAAATAAATGGGCATCACCTGTGGCTCTTTGCTTTGGAAAGGGATGTTTCTGAATCTGCATCTAGGCCCTGTGTGAGCCTGTGGCTTAGATTCTCAGCACCTGATGGATCTAAAGAAAGATCCCATGTGTGCATCCAAAACTAAAATGGCAAAAAGGGCAGTCATAGTGGATGAAGTCTCTTGCCTTCCTCCAGACAAAAGCTGAATAAAGATACTATAGAACTCAATAGCACAATCAATAACCTAGACGTAACCAACATATATAAAATATATCAACCATCATCAAGTGGATACACGTTCTTCTCAGCAGCACATTGATCCTACTCCAATATAGACCATATATTATGCTATAGGGAAACTCTTAGTAAATATAAAGGTATGGAGATAATACCATGCACCATATCTGATCATAATGGATTGAAACTTTAAATCAATGAAAAAAAAAGGAAGGAAAAATTCTACATCACATGGAAAATGCACAATATGTTACTGAATGATCAGTGGGTTACAGAAGACATAAAGGAGGAGATAAAAAAATTCTTAGAGACAAATGACAATAGAGACACAACATACCGGATTGTATGGGACACAATGAAAGCCGTTTTAAGAGGGAAATTCATTTCTTGTAATTCTTTCCTCAAAAAAAGAAAAAAACAACAACAAATAAATGAACTCACACTACACCTCAAAAACCTAGAAAAGGAAGAGCAAAACAACATCAAATGTAGTAGAAGACAAGAAATAATTGAAATTAGAGGAGAAATCAATGAAATTGAAACAAAAAATCTACATTGTAAAAATTGAAATAAATAAGAGTTGGTTCTTTGAAAAAATAAATATGTTCGACAGGCCCTTAGCCATGCTAACGAAGAGAAGAAGAGAGAGAACTCAAATTACTAACATATGGAATAAAGATGGAAATATCACAACACACACTACAGAAACACAGAAGATAATTAGAAAGTATTTTGAAACCCTATATTCCAATAAAATAGAAGATAAAGAAGATATCGATAAATTTCTTAAGTCATATGATCTGCCCCGATTGAGTCAGGAAGACACCCACAATTTAAATAGACCAATAACAAAGGAAGAAAAATAAGAAACCATCAAAAGACAACCAACCAAAAAGAGCCCTGGAACGGATAGGTATACAGTGGAGTTCTACAAAACCCTCAAAGAAGAATTAATACCAATACTTTTCAAGCAATTTCAAAAAATAGAAAAAGAAGGAGTTCCTCCAAATTCATTCTATGAGGCCAACATCACCCTGATTCCAAAACCAGACAAAGACACTTCAAAGAAAGAAAACTACAGACCAATACCTCTAATAAACTTGGATGCAAAAATTCTCAATAAAATCATGGTGAATTGAATACAAAAGCATATCAAAATAATTGTGCTTCATGATCAAGTAGGATTCATCCCTGGGATGCAAGCCTGGATCAATTTATGGAAATCAATAAATGTAATCCACCACGTCAATAGACTTAAAGACAAAAACCATATGATCATCTCGATAGATGTAGATAAAGCGTTTGACAAAGTACAGCATTCCTTTATGTTCAAAACACTATAAAAATTAGGGATAACAAGAACTTACCTTAACATGGTAAAAGCTATATATGCTAAACCTCAGGCTAGCATCATCCTAAATGGAGAAAAACTGAAGGCATTCCCTCTAAAATCTGGAACAAGACAGAGATGCCCTCTATCACCACTTCTATTCAGTTTAGTTCTTGAAAAACTAGCCAGAGCAATTAGACAGACAAAAGAAATTAAAGGCATAAAAATAGAAAAAGAAGAACTTAAATATTCGCTATTTGAGGATGACATGATAATATATTTAACAAACCCTAAAGGGTATGCAAAGAAACTGCTAGAGTTAATAAATGAATTCAGCAAAGTGCCAGTATATAAAATCAAGAAGAAAAAATCAAAGGCATTCCTGTATATCAGCAACAAAACTTCTGAAATTGAAATGAGGAAAACCACTCCATTCACAATATCCTCATAGAAAATAAGATACTTGGGAATCAACCTAAAAAAAGAGGTGAAAGATTTATACAATGAAAGTTACATAACTCTAAAGAAAGAGATAGAAGAAGATGTTAGAAGATGGAAAAATGTACCCTGTTCATGTATAGGCAGAACTAACATCATCAAAATTGCGATATTACACAAAGTTCTCTACAGGTTTAATGCAATGCCAATCAAAATCCCAATGGCATTTCTTGTAGAAATATATAAAGCAATCATGAATTTCATATGGAAAAACAATAGACACAGAATAGCAATAGCAATTCTAAGCAGGAAGTGTGAATCAGGATGTATAGCGATAACAGAGTTCAAACTGTACTACAAAGCAATAGTAACAAAAACAGCGTGGTACTGGTATCACAAAAGTCAGCTGGACCAATGGTACAGAATAGAGGACACAGAAACCAATCCACAAAAGTACAACTTTCTTATATTTGAAAAAGGGCCTAAAAGCATGCAATGGAGAAAGGATAGCATCTTCAACAAGTGGTCCAGGGAAAATTGGAAATCCATATGCAACAAAATGAAAATGAATCCCTTTCTCTCGCCATGCACAAAAGTTAACTCTAAATGGATCAAGGAGCAAGATATAAAATCAGAGACACTGCATCTAATAGAAGAAAAATTTGGCTACGATGTACATACTGTGGGGTTGGGCTCCAAATTTTTTAATAGGACAGCCATAGCACAAGAGTTAATAACAAGAATCAACAAATGGGACTTACTTAAACTAAAAAAGTTTTTTTCGAAACAAGAGAAACAATAAGAGAGGTAAATAGAGAGCCTACATCTTGGGAACAAATTTTTACCCCTCACACTTCAGATAGAGCCCTAATATCTAGAATATACAAAGAACTCAAAAATTAAACAATAAGATAACAAATAAACCAATCCACAAATGGGCCAAGGACCTGAACAGAAACTTCACAGAGGAGGACATACAATCCATCAACAAGAACATGAAAAAATGCCCACCATCTCTAGCAGTTAGGGAAATTCAAGTCAAAACCACCCTAAGATACCATCTCACTCCAGTAAGATTGGCAGCCATTATGAAATCAAACAACAATAAGTGTTGGCGAGGATGTGGGGAAAAGGGTACACTTGTACACTGCTGGTGGGACTGCAAAATGTTGAGGCCAATTTGGAAAGCAGTGTGGAGATACCTGGGAAAGCAGGGAAAGGATCCACCATTTGACCCAGCTATCTCACTTCTCGGACTATTCCCTGAGGATCTTAAAAGAGCGCACTATAGGGATACTGCCACATCACTGATCATAGCGGCACAATTCATAATAGCTAAACTGTGGAACCAAACTAGATGACCTTCAATAGGCGAATGGATAAAAAAGGGGGCATCTATACACAATGGAGTATTATGCAGCATTAAAAAATGACAAAAATCATTGAATTTGAAGGGAAATGGATGGCATTAGAACATATAATGCTAAGCAAAGCTAGCCAATCCTTAAAAAACAAATGCCAAATGTTTTCTTTGATATAAAGAGAGAAAATAAGAACAGAACAGGGAAGAAGAGCATGAGGAAAATATTAACACTAAATGGAGATGAGTGGGGGGAGAGAAAGGGAGAGAGAATGGAAAGCATATGGAAATGGTAGGAGACACTAAATGTTACACAAAATTCCATATAAGAGGTTGTGAGGGGAAAGGGGGGGAAACAAGGGAGAGAATTGAACAATAGCAGATGAGGTATAGAGGGTAGATGGTTGGGGAGGGGAGGGGGATAGTAGGGGATAGGAAAGGTAGCAGAATACAACAATCACTAATATGCCATTATGTAAAAACGTGAGTGTGTAACTGATGTGATTCTGCGATTTGTATTGGGGTAAAAATGGGAGTTCATAACCCAAATGAGTCAAATGTATGAAAGATGATAGAGCATGAGCTTTTGAACAACCAAAAAAAAAGAAAAAAAAAGGAATTTAATTTCCAATATTTGAGACATTTTACAACTTTATTTTTTAATAAAATTGGCTTTTATTTGTTATCTTACTTGCTGTTATCTGCCTTTCAGTTTGAAAAAACGATGTGCTGTAGCCATTCATCCATGTAGTATGTAACAGAAAATTTTCAGTGTCTCCATATAACCAGATTGGCAAGGCATCAAGGTTTCCCTCACAAACAAGATAAAGGCTTTTGCATAAGAAATTTAATATTCTGCAATACAATTTTTTTTAAACTTTCCAATTAAATTTCAATTTTTTTTTAAAAAAAGAAGAAACTAAACCCCACAGTAAGAAGGCCTCAAAGTGGAGAAGTGGAGCAGTATTAATGGCAGGCCTATTTAATCACTCCTGGTTCACAGGAAGGGTGTCTAGGCCACCCTGACTTTAGGCAAATGAGGGGCAAGAAAGCTTATTTGGGCCACTGTCTTGGGCTGTGCCCCTCATGAAAAACTCCAGCCAGAGGTTATGAGGAGTGTCTATGTGGAAGAAGATGAGGACAATGTGGGAGTGTTTTGGTTTTAATTGTGGTCATTTGTGTGGCAGATGGAAGAGATGACTGGGTCCAACTGGGCTTGAACACTGGTGTGATTCCCCTTAGAGAATGAGTTCTGGAACTGACCTCAGATAAGTATTGCCATGAATTGTATTGCGATTTCAGGAGGCCACACATGAGAGTCGCCCTTTGAAACTGAGATCTAGGCCCAGGGTGGCTTTCCCAAGAGTACTGAGAATCTCAGCTAGGATATCACATGATTTTATTCTGAAAGACTTGGCACCCATAGTTGAGAGTCAAAACACACATGGACCTCACATTGTAGACCTCAATGGGCCTGGCTTCATGTGACCTTTTGGCCACTCTTTGGGAAGCCTTGCCTGTGAGTGTTCTCCAGATCTTTCATTGAAATGAGCTTCCTCAACATTTAATGGTCCCTGAATGAATTGAAACCCACAGTGCCTCCACCTTCATCCTTGAAATTTGTCTAGATCAATACCATGAATGTTTAGAAATTTTCATGACCAGATGGCACTGGAGAACCTTTTGACATACTTTTGCTGATCATGAGTATACCAGACAGTGCCTTGATTGACTGGGCTTCATGAAAATGTTTAGAACAGAGATGCCAGAAAGTTGGAGATTGCAGAGTAGTGGGCCTAGAGCAGTGGTGGGAAGGTGTGTGATAAAACATCTGTGGTGGGGCCATGTGGATCTGCCATTGACTTTCAATTGTCTTGAGACAGACATGGTGCAGCCATCAGACCATTGTATATAAAGGCATCTTGTTATATGGAGAAGTTTCAGAGTAATGTTTAGAATCAGGTTGCTATGATCAAGGGGGCAAGCTATGTGGGATAGAAGCCTGGTTGGTGCATTCTACTGTAGACCAGGGTACACGTACCACACGTGACAGAACTCCCTCCAGCACTGTGTCCCAGTTGAACTCCTTGTTTTTCGTGATGCCAATATCAAACTACCAGTGCAGCAGCAAGAAACACCACGAAAAGTGGAAGATGACCAAATGGTTTCACAGTCCACACGGGGAGACACTTAGCCCCCAGTGGCAATAGTTTACCTACAAAGAGAGAATTCAGCATTGCTGCCTCATGTTCATTGGAAAATAAGATGCCATGTCCTCCAGGTCACATAGATGCAGACCCAGCTTAGATGGTCTCACTATAAAGGAAGCGAAAGCTCCTGAAAATAACATATATTTCAAGTGCCCAACCTCAAAGGCAGTTTCTCAAGAAGTGTTTAGGCCAGCAGATCTTCATGTCTGTGGAGTATTTCCCATGTCACTTACTTTTGGAAACTCCTCTACCACCTCCAAGGTTGTGCACTCCTGAGCATTTTCATTGCAGATATATATTTACAGATTTTCTAACTCTTCTCCTCTAATTGTGACTTACTTGGGGCAATGGTAATGTCAAGTCATTGTTCTATATGAGAGAAGGAAGATTTTTTTGTAGCACATATTTGCATACACATTGGATTCATTTTTCAATTTTTCATTCGAAATACTGAATCCTTGACACTAGCCCATACACTTATAGACTCTGACTACTAATACTAATATGATGAGAAAAATAACCAAAACAGAATAGAAATACAAGCAGTTCAGAAGAGGCATGGTGTGTAGTTGTACTTGCCTTTTGCATGATATAAGGTAGGAGTTATAAATCTAGTCAATTATTTGTTGAAATAATTCTCCATGTGTTTTTAAAGTTAAGAAATATGTGAATTTCTGTCTCTCTTTCTCTTTAGCCTATTAAGCACATGTATTTTTATATGCACAAATAGAATCCTACCTGGTTTCACACGTACATTCTTGTGAGGTGGCTGACTTGGCAGATACAAATTGTGAGAAGAGATCACTTCTCCTAAAGGCTGTTGGAACTAAAAATTCAACCCATGGGTGACCTTCCTAGATGAACAACATTATACATAATCCATGTTCAGTATAATGAATATTTTTTGATATGCAGATGAGTTATTTTTCATGATGAATTTCAATTGGCATATATATTGCTACATTATAATGTGTGTGTGTTTGTGTCTATATATATATATAGTCTCCAGATTTTCAAAATATGAAATATAAGTGTCTTACTATACACTGCCTAAATTCATTCATGTTCTTGTATGGGGATATATAATCAATTTTTCACAAGATTATTCTTAGAAATATACATCCACTGAAATACATATTTGTTTCCTAGTACTGAAAACTAACTTCAGGGAATGGTGCTAAGAAATCCTAATATTTCTACAGTGACTCACCCAGTTTAACATCAATGCAAGTAGACACCTATGGGACATGATGTGTATTTTGAAGTTCATTTTTAGTCAACACTGGTACATTACTATTTCTGCAGTTTATGGGCAATATAGGATATATCATTTCATCCACAATTTTACAAATTTATAGGCATTTGGTTCAATTTCAATCACTTCCTACTTGAGAAGACATGTATTCCTCCATGTTTCTTGACTGTTCTTTTCATGAGATTCTTTCCAAACACATTATTTTCGATTTCCATAATCACTTTTGAAACAAAACTCACACACTCTTCATAATAAACCGTAACACTAATATTATCATTAGATGTATAACTGTTCGGAATGAATGTATGTATATCAATGTAAGATTTCTTGTATATTTTCAGATATCAATTCAATCCATTATTTAAATTTTTAACCAGTTATATTATTTATTCACAGTATGGTCTATTAAAGAATCATCTCTATATTCATAGACCCAGGGTATACCTATTTGTATCCCCAATACTAATTTATAAGCCTTTAAAATATTGCTTTCAAAAATGGTGGAAGAAATATTCTAGTCACCTGATATACATATGCATTTCATCACAGTAATATTCCTGACAAAAAATGCAAGTGTCACACTTATGATTGTACCAAAGCCTATATTGAAAGTGAGCATGTATTACTAACAACATCCATGTCCTGATTCACTAATGATCTCGAATATTATTTCTATTGGTGACTACATATTTGTTTCTTCCTAAGATTGTATATTCAAACTCAACCCTGTTAAAAATGTCTTATCCTATCACTCTCTTTGTACTTTGCCTGATTTCCTAATATCTCTATTGATATCTGCTTTCCTACACATTTTCCCCAGTTCATCACTGTGGCTGACTCTTCACATATGCTGAAATTTACATTCACTCTCTAACCAAAACTCTATATCTAAAGTCTTTTGATCCAACTCCTTGGTTCACTCAAATGGGTTCTTCAAATCCCTTCAGAGGGTAGCCCATAGGTGCTTGGGTTTTCTCATGACCCCAATTCTCATAAAGAATCTATACCCCACAGAGAGTAGGCCTCAAATTGGAGAAGTAGAGCAGTATTAATGGCAGGCCTATTTGATCACCCCTCGTTCACAGGAAGGGTTTCCATGCCACCCTGACTTTAGGCAAATGAGTGGCAAGTGAGCTTATTTTGAACACTGTCTTGGGCTGCGCCCCTCATGGAAACCTCCAACCAGAGTTTATTATGACTGTCTATATGGAAGAAGATGAGGGCCATGTTGGAGTGTTTTGGTTTAATTGTGGTCATTTGTGTTACGGTTGGAAAAGATTCCAGGGTCAACCTGGGCTTTAACTCTTGTGTGATTCCCTTTAGAGACTGAGTTCTGGAACAGATCTCAGCGACGTATTGGCATGAATTGTGTTTGGAATTTAGGAGGCCACACATGAGAGTTGCCCTTGGAGACTGAGATCTAGGCCCAGGTTGGCTTTCCAAAGAGCACTGGGATTCTCAGCCAGGATATCACATGACTTTATTCAGAAAGACTTAGCAGCCATAGTTGAGAGTCAAAACACACATGGACCTCAATTGTAAACCTCAATGGGCCTGGCTTCATGTGACCTTTTGGCCACTCCTTGGGAAGCCTTGCCTGTGAGAGTTGTCCCTAGCTTTCATTGAAATGAGCTTCCTCACTATTTCATGGTTCCTGAATGAATTGAAACCCACAGTGCCTCCAACTTCATCCTTGAAAATTGGCTAGATAAACACCATAAAATGTTTGATATTCCTATGAACAGGTGGCACTAGAGAATCTTTGGATGTCTGTTGCTGATCACGAGTATACCAGACAGTGCCCTGATTGACTGGGTTTCAGGAAAATGTTGTAGAACAGAGATGCCAGAAAGTTGGAGCCTGCTGAGTAGTGGGCCTAGAGCAGTGGTTGGCAGGTGTATGATAAAACGTCTGTCGTTTGGCCACATGGATCTTCCCTTGGCTTCCAAATGGATTGTGACTGACATGGTGCAGCCAGCAGACCCTTACAAATAAAGGGATCTTGCTATATGGAGAGGTTTCATGGCAATGTTCAGAATCAGGTTGCTATGGACATGGGTGCAAGCTTTTTGGGATAGAAGCCTGGTTGGTGCATTCTCCTGCAGACCCTCACTCACCACACATGAGAGTACTCCCTCTAGGACTGTGTCCCAGTTTATCTCCTTGTACTTCATGAAACCAATACCAAACTCAGAGTACTGCAGTAAATAACACCACAAAAATTCGAGTATGACCAAATGGCTTCACAGACCACACGGTTAGACACTTAGACCCCAGTGGCCTCAGTTTACCTACAAAGAGAGAATTCAGAACTGCTGCCTCATGTTCAATAGAAAATAAGGAACCATGTCATCCAGGTCACATAGATGCTGACCCAGATTTGATGGTCTCACTACAAAGGAAGCTAAAGCTCCTGACAACAACAAATATTTCAAGGGCCCAAACTCAGAGGCAGTTTCTCAAAAATTTATTAGGCCACCAGAGCTCCATGTTTGTGGAGTGTTTATCCTTTCATTTACATTTCGAAATTCCTCTACCGCCTCCAAGGTTGTGAACTCCATTCATTTTTTTTCCAGATATATATTCACAGATTTTCAAACTATTCTCCACTAATTGTGTCTTACTTGTGGTGAAGGAAATATCAAGGCATTGTTGTAGAGGACAGTGGGAAGATTTTTGTCTAGCATATATTTGTATACACATTAGATTCATTTTCCTATTTTCTATTTGAAATACTGAATTCCTGACAGTAAGCCATACCCTAGTAGACTCTGACTGTTCCCGGGTGCCTATGGTTGGTATACCATTCTAACTTGTGAATGTGACACAGGAAGTAGGGGCAGCCTCCATGTCATGGAGCCATTGGAAGCAAATGTTAGAACAAAGTGGTTGCCAAGGCAGTGATCTCATTCAGTTCCTGAAGGAAGTGACCTACCTCACTTCCTTGGTGATGGAACCCTCTGAACTTGGGATCCAGGAAGCCAGGCACCAAGAGCCAGTCCCAGTCCCTTTCCCAGTGGGTTCACTTGTTTGGATTTACCAAGGACAGAGTCAGTCTTTCTTGTGGATCACTAAATGCCAGGAAAGCTCTGAAGAGGGGCCTTTCCTGAGAAAGCAGGTAGTGACTCACCGATGGCTCCTGAAAACTTTAGAGAGTTGGTAAAGGAGACCAGATCTGAGACAGGACAGGCCATTTCGGGGGAACATAGTATGGCCTATCAGTCTGAGGACACTCTGGTTACTCACAGACCTATGTGGGTAAAAGATATGCCTTTGTGGGTGTAGATGTGAGTTTATGGTTTTGTCTCATGTTCTGAGAATAGGTAGGAAAGGCAGTTTGTTTGGTTTGGAGTGGACTGTTTTTAATAAGTCATTTGACATGGTGAGTGATTCTATGTCTGTGTATCCCACTTTGTCGGTGGTTGTAGATATGAGAAAAGTGAATGCATCAATGCATGTGTCCTGACAAGTAGAAAGCATTCCAGCACACATCCTGCCCAATTTATGAATGGACTGTTGCTTGCCTTATCGATGGGCAACACCTACTATTTTCCTTAGTTCCTGTTTTCTTCCTGAATTCTGGCCATTCTCCAGAATAGGCTCATTTTTTTTGTCCAAGATATGTACCACCTCCCAGCTCTGTGACATGGCCATTTACTGGATACCTGAAATGAATGGGGAGGATCTCGGAAAACTCAGATATCAGTGTGACCAGTAAAGTCTCAGTAGAGAAACCCTGCTTTGTGCCTTTTGCTTACCTACTGTTCTGTTGACCTGAATGTCAGGTAGGTATTTGCCTCAGACCACCAGTTTGTGAAGCCTGAAGAAACTGCTTTCAAATGGAAATGAATGAGCATCACCCGTGGCTCTTAGATTAATTGCTTTAGAAAAGGATGTGTCTAAATCATCCTCTCGGCTCTGTGTGAGGCTGTGGGTTAGAATCTCAGCACCTGATGGATCTAAAGAAAGATCCCATGTGTGCATCCAAAACCAAAATGGCAAAAAGATCAGACATTGTGGATGAAGTCTCTTGCTTCCTCTGTTAGGCTCCCCACCTCCATCAAGTACGAATAGGGATCCTTTGGGTCTAATGAGTTCTTCAAAGACGAGAAAAGGTGCTTGGGTTTCACATGACTCCAAATCACATAAAGAATCAATACCTCACGTTCAGTAGGCCTCAAAAAGGAGAAAAAGAGCATTATTAATGGCAGGCCTATTTGATCAATCCTGGTTCACAGGAAGGGTGTCCAGGAAACCCAGACTTTAGGCAAATGAGGGGCAAGGGAACTTATTTTGGACACTGTCTTGGGCTTCGCCCCTTGTGGAAACCTCCAGCCAGAGGTAATGATGAGTGTCTATATGGAAGAATATAAGGGCCATGTGGTAGTGTTTTGGTTTTAATTGAACATGTTAATAACACTAGCCATACATTGTTCCATCAATTTAAGTATTCAGAAGAGCAGGGACAGATTTGTTCTTACAATACAGGAATGTAGGGGATCTTCAACCTGCTGAAAATCTCAAAGGTCAATGCAGAAATTATCCCTGGAGAAGATGTAGGCAGCTATGAAGGACCGGAGAGAGCAAAAGTAATCTTCCATGGAAAACAACCTGGTCAGGATGAAGGGTTGAGTCTGAATCAGACTCTCTATCCTTAACGTAGAGGAGATGGAGCAAACCGGGCCTGTGTGGAGAGCTGTTCCTGCGTACCTATGGTTGGTATACCATTCTAACTTTTGAAAGTGTCTCAGGAATTAGGGGCAGCCTCCATCTCATGGGACCCTTGGAAGCAAGTGTTAGGACAAAGTGGTTGCCACGGCAGTGACCTCATTCAGTTCCCAAAGAAATGACCTTCCTAACTTCCTTGGTGATGGAACTCTCTGAACTTGTGATCCAAGTAGCCAGGCACCCAGAGCCAGTCCCAGTCACAGTTCCAGTGGGCTCACTTGTTGGATTTACCAAGGACAGAGTCAGTCATTCTTGGTACCTACTGATGTGAGGATGGCCAAATGCCAGGAGTGCTCTGAAGAGGGGCCTTTCCTGAGAAAGCAGGTAGTGGCTCAACACTGGCTCCTGACAACTTCAAAGAGTTGGCCAAGGTGACCAGATCTGAGGCAGGACAGGCCATTTCGGGAGAACACAGTATGGCCCACAAGTCAGAGGACATTCCGGATAGTCACAGACATACTTGGGGGAAGAAGTTGAATTTGTGAGTTTGGGTGGGGTTTGTGGTTTTGTCTCATGTTCTCAGAATAGGTAGGAAAGGAGGTTTGTTTGGTTTGGAATTATCTGATTCTTCTAAGTCCTTTGACAATGCGAGTTTTTCTATGTCTGTGTATCCCACTGTGTTAGTGGTTGTAGACATTAGAAAAGAGAATGCATCAATGGATGTGTCCTGTCTAGTAGAAAGCTTCCCAGCATTCATCCTGCCCAATTTATGAATGGACTGCGGCTTGCCTTATGGATGGGCAACACCTGCAATCTTCCTAAGTTCCTGATTTCTTACTCAATTCTGGTCACTCTCAAGAATAGACTCATGGTTGTGTGTCCAAGATATGTACCACCTCCAAGGTCTGTGAAATGGCCATGTACTGGATAGCTGAATGGAATAGCCAAGCATCTCAGAAAACTCAGATAGCAGTGTGACCAGGAATATCTCAGTGGAGAAACCCTGCTTTGGGCCTTATGCATACATATTTTTCTGTTGCCCTGAATGTCAGGAAGGTGTTTTCCTCAGGCCAACACTTTTGGAAGCCTTAACAAAAGACTTTTCAATTGGAAATAAATGTGCATCTCCTGTGGCTCTTTCCTTAATTGCTTTGGAAAGGGATGTGTCTGAATCAGCCTCTTGGCCCTGTGTGAGGCTGTGGCTTAGATTCTATGCACATTATGGATCTAAAGAAAGATTCCATATGTGCATCCAAAACCAAAATGGCTAAAAGTAGAGTCATTGTGGATGAAGTCTCTTGCCTTCCTCTGGTAGGGCACTTACTTCCATCAAGGAAGAATAGGGATCCTTTGTGTCAAATGGGTTCTTCAAAGCTCTGCAGTGGCTTGCCCATAGTTCTTGTGTTTTCTCATGCGTCCAATTCCCAAAAAGAATTTAAACCCCTCAGTCAGTAGGCCTCAAATTGGAGAAGTGGAGCAGTATAAATGTCAGGCCTATTTGATCACTCCTGGTTCATAGGAAGGGTGTCCAGGCAAACGTGACTTTAGGCAAATGAGGGACAAGGAAGCTTATTTTGGACACTGTCTTGGGCTGTGCCCTCATGGAAACCTCCAGCCAGAGGTTATGATGAGTGTCTATATGGAAGAAGATGAGGGTCATGTGGGAGTGTTTAGGTTTTAATTGTGAGAGATTACTGGTTCAACCTGGGTTGAATTCTGGTGTGATTCCCCTTAGAGACTCAGTTCTTGAACTGACCTCAGAGAAGAATTGCCATGAATTGTGTTAAGATTTTCGGAGGCAACGCATGAGAGTCGCCATTGGAAGCTGAGATCTAGTCCCAGGGGGACTTTCCACAGTTCACTGGGAATCTCAGCCAGAGAATCACATAATTTTATTCTGAAAGACTTGGCAGCCACAATTGAGAGTCAAAACACACATGGACCTCACATTTTAGACCTCAATGGGCCTGGCTTCAAGTGACGTTTTGGCCACTATTTGGGAAGCCTTGCCTGTGAGAGTTCTCCAGAGCTTTCATTAAAATGAGATTCCTCACCATTTAATGGTTTCTGAATAATTGAAACCCACAATGCCTCCAACTTCATCCTTGAAAATGGTTACATAAATATCATGAAATTTTTAAAATTACCATGACCAGGTGGCACTGGAGAACCTTTGGATGTCCTGTTGCTGATCATGAGTATACCAGAGAGTGCCTAGATTGACTGGGTTTCTTTAACATGGTGTAGAACACAGATGCCAGTAAGTTGGAGTCTGCTGAGAAGTGGACCTAGAGCAGTGGTGGGCAGGTGTGTGATAAAACATCAGTGGTACGGCCATGAGGATCTACCATTGGATTCCAAATGCCTTGTGACTGACATGGTGCAGGCAGCAGACCCTTCTATGTAAAGGCATCTTGTTATATGCAGAGGTTTCAGGGCAATGTTCAGAATCAGGTTGCTATGGTCAAGGGGGAAATCTATGTGGATAGAAGCCTGTTTGGTGCATTCTCCTGCAGACACTGACCCACCACACGTGACAGAACTCCCTCCAGCACTGTGTCCCAGATAAACTCCTTGTATTTCATGAAGCAAACACCAAACTCCCAGTGCAGCAGCAAGAAACACAACGAAAAGTGGATCATGACCAAATTGCTTCACAGTCCAAACGGGGAGACACTTAGCCCACAGTGGCCACAGTTTACCTGCAAAGAGAGAAACCAGCACTGCTGCCTCATGTTCATTGAAAAATAAGATGCCATGTCCTCCAGGTCACATAGATGCAGACCGAGCTTTGATGGTCTCACTAGAAAGAAGCTAAAGCTCCTGAAAACAACATATATTTCAAGTGCCCAAACTCAGAGGCATTTCTCAAGAAGTCTTTAGGCCAGCAGAGCTCCATGTTTGTGGAGTGTTTATCCTGTCCCTTACTTTTGTAAACTCCTCTACCACCTCCAAGGTTGTGAACTTCTGAGGATTTTTCATTGAATATATGTATTCACACATTTTCTAATTCTTCTCCTCTAATTGTGTCTTTCTTGGTGCGAAGGTAATGTCAAGGCATTTTTCTGGATGAGAGTGGGAAGATTTTTGTGTAGCATATATTTACATACACATTGGATTCATTTTCCAAATTTCCATTAGAAATACTGAATCCATGACACTAACCAATACATTACTAGACTCTGACTACTAATCCTAATATGATGGAGAATAAAAACCCAAACAGAATAGAGATATAAGCAGTTCAGAGGATGCATGTTGTATAGTGGGACTTGCCTTTTGCATTATATAGGGTAGGAGATATAAATCTAGTCAATTTTCTGTTGAAATATTTCTCCATGTATTTCTAAAGTTAACAAATATGTGAATACCTGACTCCCTTTCTCTGCAGCCTATTCAGCACATGTAATTTTATATGCACATATAGAATCCTACCTGGAATCACACGTACATTCTTGTGAGATGGCTCACTTGGCAGATACAAATTGTTAGAATAGTTCACTCTTCCTAAATGATGCTGGAACTGAAAATTCAAGCAATGGGTGAGCTTCCTGGTTGAACAACTTTACACAAAAACCCATGTTCAGTAAAATAAATATTTCTGATCTGTGGATGATATATATTTCATGGTTAATTTCAATTGGCATATATATTCCTACTTTTTTGTTTGTGTGTGTGTGTGTATACATACTCTCCAGATTTTTCAAAATATGAAATATGTGTCTTATTATACACTCCCTAAAATAATTCATATTCATGTATGTGGATTTTTAATCAACTTTTCACGAGATTATTCCCAGGAATATTCACACACCTGAAAAACATATTTGTTTCCTTGTACTGAGAACTATCTTCAGTGAATGGTGCATACAAATCCTTGTATTTCTGCAGTAACTTACCCAGTTTAACATCAATGCAAATAGATTTCTATGGGACATGATGTGTATTTTGAAATTCATTTTTATTCAACACTGGTACATTGCAATTTCTTCCGTTTATGCACATCATAAAATATATATTTCATCTAGAAATTCGAAAATTAATAGGCATTTGTTTCATTTTCAATCACTTCCTGCTTCAGAACACATGTATAACTCCATGTTTCTTGACTGATCTTTTCATGAGGTTTTTTTTTCGATTTCCTTAATCATTTTTGAAGCAAAACTCACACACTCTTCATGATGAACCATAACCCTAATATTACCATTAGATGTATATTTGGTTTTAATGAATGTATATATATATCAATATAAGATTTCCTCTATATTTTCATTTATCAATTCAATCCATTATTCAAAGTTGGAACCAGAAATACTATTTATTCACAGTATGGTCTATTCATGCATTATCTCTATATTCATAAACACAGGGTACACCTATTTGTACCCCCAGTACTAACTTATACGTCTTCACAATATTGCTCCCAGAAATGGTGGAAGAAATACTCATGTCACCTGATCTACATGTACATGTTATCACAGTAATATTCTGGAAACAAAATGCAAAGGTCACAGTTATGATTGTACCAAAACCTAAATGAAAAGTGAGCATGGATTACTAAAAATATTCCTGTCCAGGTTGCTACCGCTCTCAAATGTCAATCCTATTGGTGACTATATATTTGTTTCCTCCTAAGATTATATATTCAACCTTAAGCCTGTTGAAAATGTGTAATCCTATCACTCATTTTATACTTTGCCTGATATCCTAATGTCTCTATTGATTTCTGCTTTCCTAAATATTTTCCCAGTTTATCATTTTGACTGACTCTTCACATGTGCTGACATTTAAATTCACTTTCTAACCGAAACCCAATTGCTAAAAACATTTCCTCCAAAACCTATAATCACTATTCTTTGTAAACCTACCGACACTTTTCCTAATCCTACCGACTATAGCTTTTTGACTGGATATTCTCGTGACATTCAATCATCCAAGGTACAAGGTCCTATGACATTGTATATGGATTTATTTAAGACATCTGTGCAGAACGTAAGTCAAAGCTAAGTATCCCAATTAAAGGCCCAATGCCCTTCTGGGCTTCAAATTTTACCTAGATTTCTGTTTTCATACTTATATTTCACCTAAATATTCTTGTAAATATCGCACATTCCCAATACCATTATTCATCGCTCAGAATGATTCTTAATCCAAATCGAACCTGTTATTAAGCCTAACCAAACACTGTTCCCTCAATCTAACTTTACAGAAGAGCAGCTACAGAGTTGGTCTTACAATACAGGAATGTAGGGGATCTTCCAGATGCTGAGATCCTCAAAGTTTTAAGCAGAAACGATCCCTGGAGAAGACATAGGCAGCTATGAAGGACCTGAGAGAGCAAAAGTCATCTTCCATGGCAAACAACGTACACAGGATGAAGCATTGTGTCTGAATCAGCCTCTCTTTTCTTAATGTAGAGAAGAGGGACCAAACCAGGCCTGTGTGGAGAGCTGTTCCCGGATTCCTATGGTTGATATACCATTCTAACTGTTGAAACTGTCTCGGGAAGTAGGGGCAGCCTCCACCTCATGGGAACCTTGCAATCACCTGTTAGGACAAAGTGGTTGCAAAGGCAGTAAACTCACTCAGTTCCTGAATGAAGCGACCTACCTCACTTCCTTGGTGAAGAAACTCCCTGACCTTGGGCTCCAGGAAGACAGAGAATACCAAGACCTTGTCACAGTTCCAGTCCCAGTGGGCTCCATTGTTTGGAAAAACCAAGGATAGACTAAGTATTCCTTGGTACCTACTGATATGAGGATTTCAAATGCCAGGAGAGCTCTGAAGAGGGGCCTTTCCTGAGAAAGCAGGTAGTGGTTCACCGCGACCAGATCTGAGACAGGACAGGCCTTTTGGGGGAACATAGTATGGCCCACCAGTCAGAGGACACTCCAGATAGTCACAGACCTACTTGAATGAAGGAGGTGCGTTTGCGCGTGTGTGTGTGATTTTGTGGTTTAGTCTCTTCTTATGAGAATAGGTAGGAAAGGCGGTTTGTTTGGTTTGGAGTGGACTGCTTCTAGTAAGTCGTTTGACAAGGCGATTTTTTGCATGTCTTTGTAACCCACTGTGTTCGTGGTTGTAGACCTTAGAAAAAAGAATGCATCAATGTGTCCTGTCTAGTAGAAATCTTCCCAGCATTCATCCTGCCCAATTTAGGAGTGGACTGCCCCTTGCCTTATGGATGGGCAACACCTGCAATCTTCCTAAGTTCCTGATTTCTTCCTCAATTCTGGTCACTCTCAAGAACAGGCTCATTGTTTTGTGTCCAAGATATGTACCACCTCCAATTTGAGTGACATGGCCATGTACAAGATAGATGAAGGGAATGGCGAGCATCTCAGAAAACTCTAATATCAGTGTGTCCAGGAAAGTCTCAGTGGATAAACCTTGCTTTGGGCCTTTTGCTATTGTTCTGTTGCCCTGAATGTCAGGAAAGTCTTTGCCTCAGGCCATCCCTTTGTGAATCCTGAAGAAAACAGTTTTCAAATGGAAATAAATGGGCATCAAATGTGGCTCTGTGCTTAATTGCTTTGGAAAGGGATGCGTCTGAATCAGCCTCTTGGTCCTATGTGAAGCTATAGCTTAGATTCTCAGCACCTGATGGATCTAAAGAAAGATCCCATGTGTGCATTCAAAACCAAAATGGCAAAAAGATCAGTAATTGTGGATGAAGTCTCTTGCCTTCCTCTGTAAGGTTCCTGACCTCCATCAAGTGAGATTAGGCATTCTTTGGGTCAAATGAGTTCTTCAAAGCCCTGTGGAGGCCATTAACAGGTGGCACTGGAGAACTCTTAAATGGTCTGTTGCTGATCATGAGTATACTAGCCAGGGCCTTTATTGACTGAGTTTCATAAAAATTATCTAGAACAGCGATGCCAATAAGTTGGAGCCTGCTGAGTAGTCGACCTAGAGCAGTAGTGTGTGATAAAATATCTGTGGTGGGACCATGTGGATCTGCTATTGACTTCCAAATGGCTTGTGACTGACATGGTGCAGCCAGCAGACCCTTCTATGTAAAGGCATCTTGTTATATGGAGAGGTTTCAGGGTAATGTTAAGAATCAGGTTGCTGAGGTTAAGGGGACAAGCTATCTGGTATTGAAGCCTGGCTGGTACATTCTCCTGCAGAACGTGACCCACAACACGTGACAGAACTTCCTCCAGCACTGTGTTCCAGTTGAACTCATTGTATTTCGTGAAGCAAATACCAATGTTCCAGTTCAGCAGCAAGAAACACCACAAAAGTTGGAGGATGAACAAATGGCTTCAGAGTCCACATGGGGTGACACTTAGCCCCCAGTGGCCACAGTTTACATACAAAGAGAGAAATCAGCACTGCTGCCTCAGAATCATTGGAAAATAAGAAACCAAGATCTTCATGTCACATAGATACAGACCCAGCTTTGATGGTCTCACTAGAAAGGAAGCTAAAGCTTCTGACAAACACATATATTTCAAGTGCCCACCCTCAGAGGCAGTTTCTCAAGAAATCTTTTGGCCAACAGAGCTCCATGTTTGTGGAGTGTTTACCCTGTCCCTTACTTTTGGAAACTGCTCTACAACCTCCAAAATGGTGAACTCCTGAGCATATTCCACTACAGATATATATTCACAGATTTTCTACCTCTTCTCTTCTAATTGTGTCTTAATTGGGGTGAAGGTAATTTCAAGGCATTGTTGTGGATGAGAGT
Source organism: Callospermophilus lateralis (assembly GCF_048772815.1). NCBI lineage: Eukaryota > Metazoa > Chordata > Mammalia > Rodentia > Sciuridae > Callospermophilus > Callospermophilus lateralis. The sequence goes on from NW_027512708.1 coordinate 63,435, forward strand.
TGGAAGATTTTTTTGTAGCACATATTTGCATACACATTGGATTCATTTTCCAATTTTCCATTCGAAATACTGAATTCCTGACACTAACCCATAACCTACTAGAATCTGACTACTAATCCTAATATGATGGAGAACAATAACCCAAACAGAATAGAAATCCAAGAAGTTCAGAGGAGGCATGGTGTATAGTTGAACTTGCCTTTTGCATTATATAGTGTAGGAGTTATAAATCTAATCAATATTTTGTTGACATAGTTGTCCATGTGTTTTTAAATTTAACAAGTATTTGAATTCCTGTCTCCGTTTGTCTGTAGCCTATTCAGCACATGCATTTTTATATGCACATATAGAATCCTACCTGGTATCAAATGTACATTCTTGTGAGGTGGCTGACTTGGCAGATACAAATTATGAGAAGAGATCACTCCTCCTAAACGCTGTTGGAACTTAAAATTTAACCTAAGGGGAAGCTTCCTAGTTGAACAACATTATACACAAATCCATGTTCAGTAAATTAAATATTTTTGGATCTTTGGACGATATGTATTTCTACATCAATTTCAATTGGCATATATATTGCTACATTTCAATGTCTCTGTGTGTATATGTGTTTGTTTGTGTGTGTGTGTGTGTGTGTGTATATATATATATACACATATACACTCTCCAAATTTTTAAAAATATGAAATACTTCTGTCTTCTTTTACACACCCTAAATTCATTCATATTCATGTATGTGGATTTATAATAAACTTTTCACAAGATTATTCTCAGAATTATTCATCCACCTGAAATACATATTTGTTTTCTAGTACTGACAAGTAACATCAGTGAATGGTGCATACAAATCCTAATATTTCTACAGTAACTGACCCAGTTTAACATCAATCCAAGTAGATTACTATGGGACATGATGTACATTTTGACGTTCATTTTTATTCAACACTGGTACTTTACTATTTCTTCAGTTTATTCACATCATAGGATATGTATTTCATCCACAAGTTAGCAAAATTATTTGCATTTGTGTCACTTTCAATCACTTTCTACTTCAGAACACATGCATTCCTCTATGTTTCTTGACTGGTCTTTTCATGAGACTTCTTTCCAAATACATTATTTTCCTTTTCCATTCTCACTTTTGAAGCAGATCTCACACACCTTTCATGATAGAATATAACCCTAATATTACCATTAGATGTATAACTCATTGGAATGAATGATTCTATATCAATATAAGATTTCTTATATATTTTCAGATATCAATTCTATCAATCCATTATTTGAAGTGGAATCAGTTATATTATTTATTCACAGTATTGTCAATTCATGAATTACTTCTATATTCATAGACACAGGGTACACCTCTTTGTACCCCCAATACTAATTTATTTTTTTTATTTTGCATTCTTTATTAAAGTATTTTTATATTATTTTCAACAACATTTGAAACAACAGGATTTTCTAAATAGACTTGTCTTTAGCATACCCAGATGAAAAAATATAATTCTATTTCATATCCCTTTGTGGGATAATGTGGGTTTTTTGTACTGAAAAAATGCTAGGAATATTAGAATATATGATCCGTTAGCCAACTTTGTTTGTTTGTTTGTTTGCTTTTGCAAAGCTAGGAATTGAACCCTAGTAGTAACTAGTAATTCTACTCATTCAGAAAAGTTAGTGTGTCATTTTATTGAAATAACCATACTGGATATAAAATAGATACACATGTGATACAATAGATTGCATTGTATATAAATTTGTATCTCAGTAAAGCTGTAATTAAAATAAAATTTAAAGTATTGAAATTCAGGCAAAGGATAGGAAAGATATTTGTGTCTGTTTTTCAGAAGTTTATTGTCATCCATTTAAAAAACCTTTTAAAAGAGATTGCATTTGAACAAAAGGTATTGTTTAGTGTGCTTTCTCTGTATTCTTAGTGGTTCTTCACTATTACTATTTTATTCACACCCTCTTAATTTCTTTTATTGTTGAGCCAATTCTGCATCTAAATGTAGTGGCAAGATATATTCAGGAGTCTGGTGCAATAGTGCATGCCTGAAATCCCAGCTACTAAGACCCTTTCTCAAAACAACAAAAAAGTAGTGGGGGTGGGGAGCATGGATGTAGTTTAGCAGTCAAGTGCTTTCCGAAGCATGTGGAGGCCCTGGGTTCTATCTGCAGCACCGCAAAAGCAAAACAAACAAAAGACGTATTCCAGAGATTTTGATTATTTCTGCAGGAGACATGCAGTCAAGACTAAGTAATTTGAAACAGGAGTGGCACAAGAAGTGGAAGATAAAGTATGAATTTTTTTTTCTTTTTTTTTTTTTTTTTGGTTAGAATTAGTTCACTTTGCATTCCTTGCGTATGCGCCTCTACCTTTGGAACCACATTGGTAAAAGTTTGTGTAAGAATTGTTTGTTGGCATATCCTAGGGTCCTCAATTTATACGTCTTCAAAATATTGCTCCCAGAAATTGTGGAAGAAATACTCATGTCACCTGATCTACATATACATTTTATCACAGTAATATTGGGAACACAAAATGCAAAAGTCACACTTATGATTGTACCAAAGGCTAAAGAGAAAGTGAACCTGTATTATTAAAAACATTCATGTCCAGGTTGCCTAATACTCTCAAATGTCAATCCTATTGGTGACTACATATTTGTTTCTTCCTAAGATTATATATTGAAACTCAACCCTGTTGATAATGTCTAATCCTATCACTCACTTTATACTTTGCCTGATTTCCTAATGTCTCTATTGATATCTGCTTTCCTACATATTTTCCCCAGTTCATCATTGTGACTCATTCTTCACATGTGCTGACATTTACATTCATTCTCTAACTGAAACCCTATTACTAAAGAACTTTTGGTCCAAATCCTATACTCACTCTTCTTCCTAAACCTACGGACTATATTCCTAATCCCACTGACTATCCCTTTTTGACTGGATGTTCTCTTCTACATTCAATCATCCAAGTAAAGGTCGGTCGAGTGTCGGAAGAGGAGACCACCAAGAGTCTATCTCATGTAACAGCGAAGGGTTTATTGGGGGTCCAGCATGCTGGGGCTCAGAGTTCACTTGAAAAGAGTAGAGAGCCCTGAGAACAGCTTAAGCAGAGGTTAAATAATTTCCCTTGCGAGTGCAGGGAGGGAAGTTTATTGATGTGTCAGGGCGAGTGGTCAATTTGCATGCAACCTGGTGAAGGAGTACATTCTGCAGTTTGACAGTTGGGGACAGCACATTCTGGGAACAAGATTGGCAAACATTTCTCAAGATTTCAACAGTGTTTTGTTAAGCGTACAGAAAAACAGGAAGTGACAACTACATATTTTATTAACCTTTCATTCGACACTTCTTTTTCTGGCTACTTTTAATCATAAAAATGATCATTGGGGGGTGTCACATTCTATGTCTGCTAGTGGGGTATTACCATTAGTTTAACTTGTCCAATTTGAGCTTGGAGAAAATAAATTACATGGTTGAGCAAGCAGGGTTTAATAGTTAGCAATAATATGAGGATTATTATTGGACCGGCCAGGGTTGATAAATGCGTAGTTAACCAGGGGAACTTTGTGAACCAAGATTCAAAACACCCTTTTTTGGCCTCTCTCTGTCGTTGATGCTCTTCAAGTCATCTTTTTAATTTACTCATAGATTTTTTTACAACTCCAATATGGTTGGCATAAAAACAACATTCTTCCATCAATGCAAAACAAAGGCCCTCTTCTCACATGAAGAGGAGTTCCAATCCTCGACTGTTCTGTAAAACAACTTCAGAGAGATAGGTTAAAGATTCCTGCAATGCTGTTATGGAGGTTTCTAATATCTTTAAGTTTTGGTCTATAGCTGCTTCTATTTGGGTCATTTGTTTTGTCCCATGGACCAAGGCAGTGGTTCTTGTGCCCACCCTTGCAGCAACATGTATTCCTAATAGGATGGCAAAAGTGAGTGATATATGTTCCCAGTGGAACTAGGTTTTATGCCCCCCCTATTTGATCTTCAAATGAACCTGTGTTGATAGAGCACTCTGGGAAACATTTGCACAACTACACAATTAATCACATCTGTTGACCACTTCATGAAAACATAAACAATGTTTTAAGTATATAGAATTATACTGTTTTAGGGACGGACAAGGCAAGGCACCTAAGATAGTACCAAAGACAGAAAAACAGTCCTATTTGTTTGCAACCAGATTCAGAGGGCATTACTTCTGTTGTAATCAATTAAATCCCCGGAACCCCAAGTTTAGGTACTTTCAGAATTTTGTACCCAACATATAAGGGAAGGGGCTCAGAAGTTCACAGTCTTAAGCAGTTCACAAAAAGCAGTTTGTATTCTGTTTTTTTCCTCTGTTGTGGGAAAGTTAACTTTTCAAGGACACCTGGGTGAGGGAGAGCATTATATTCTCTTTATTTTTTCCCTCTCCCAACTGTTACCATGGAGCCCAGTTGGTAACTTCTTTATCTTACAAATGTAGCCAACTCTGTGAAGCCTCAGCTCAAGGCCAAGGCCTTGTTCACATATTTTGTGAAAAACTAGTAAGGTGGTGTCTAGCTTAGGATTGCTGATTTTTTTAGCCAGTGGCCAAGTAGAATAGGGCAACAGGAAAAGAGGAAGTTTATGTACTTAGAAATTTTTTATAGGGACTCTTTTTCTGAAAGTCCTAAATTCAGCTATGTTGAAGATTTCTGGAGAAGGTCAGTTAAGACATTTCTGTGGGCCTGGTACAGAGGGGGAAGACGGGAAGGCGTGGCTGTGAGCAGCTCCGTGGATCTGAGAATGAGGTAGGAGAGATGTAAAAGAATAATGGGAAAGGGGTTTTGGATTTTTCTAGGAACAAATCTTGAGCAGTACAACAGGTAGAGCAGAGGGTAAGATGGGAGTTAGTATCCCCAAAAGCCTGTGAGGGACTTTAAATACTTAGTAACCTGTTTTCAGTGATGACAAAGCAACTTTAAAGGCCATTTACATTACATCTTCGATAAGGGTCTGAGGGCTCTCCTCAGCTGGTTTGAGCTTTGTGTTAGCTAGTAAGAGGACCTGGTGGGACCCGGTGCAGGCAATGACAAGAGAAGAGAGGAGTGAGTGGGTTAAGGTGTACCTCAGTACCTGCTACCTTAACAAGGGGGCAATGGTCATAGAATGGGCGGAGGTTTGGGTTTTTGATCTAGTAATTGGAGGGGAGAAATCAGGTTGCTTAGGTGAGAGTAAGAGCAGAGAGTATGGAGCAGATGGCTGAGGGTGAGGATCTATTGGAGAAGCATAGTTCAGGATGCGAAAAAAGGAGGGAAAAGGCCTCCACATAGGGGAATCTCCTTTCACACTTTTGAGCACTTGCAAAAGTTAAAAAGGTCACGCAGAATTTGAGGATCTAGAGACCCCTCTGGGGGCTATCAATTTTGGTTATCTAATTGGATATGGCCAATGCTGTGTACAGAATTTGATGAGGAGTTTGGGTTCCATCAAGCAGTCCCTGAATGCTCACATCCCCATGACTTACAGAAGAAGTCGGCTTCCCCCCAACACAGCCGTGACTGTTTGTGGCTTTGATAGTCCGCCAGGCAAACATAGTAATCTAGGCTAGCCAAACTGCATCTGGCTCGCGTGTCCCTACATCCATAATATTTGTTTCCATTATCTATGGTAGAGAAGGGATTTAATGGAATTTTAGTGGGATCCACTTCATCAGGGATATCCCAATGGAAAAGACCTATAGCCAGCTGACAAATGTCTCTGTGGAGAGATGGCGACCATGTCCTTAAGTGGGCGGTATGCGAGATAGACCATACTTCATGTCCAGTATGATTTGTGATCAGCCATTGCTGCTGAATGGGCTGATGAGGGTTAGGACTACTGGTGGTCAAGGGGAGAGTCTATAGCCTTATTGACAAGGCAAATACACAATTTGAAAGGGTTACCTGTCTTTTACAGTTTCCAACCAGAGTCTGGACAGGGCACAGGCTTGAGATGAGAGGTATGGATCCAGGAAGTGATTCTGTCTACCTTTACTTCTGTAGGTGTTATAAGTAGCACCTTCTATGGTCCCTTTCAGCGGGGTTCCATGGATGACACCTGATGTCGTCTAATGTAGACAAGTCTCTTTCTTGATATTGATGTTGATTCCCCTCGTCCCTGGGTTGGTAGGCAGTGGCCATCTGTCTTCACAGGTATCTGTGTGGTCCTGGCTGAAAGACAATATCTCTGACTTTTTAAATTAGTGGGAAGTAGAAAGATCCTTCTAGGGTCCATCCAAATCCAATGGTGAGCCATTCTGAGGCACAGAGAGTCTGCCAGGTCCAGCGTTTTACTAAAAAAGAAAGATTCTGATCCCTTAAGCAAACTTTGGTGCAGTGATCAAGGGTCAGAGACAGAGGCATTGAAGTGCTCTGTCCCATAATGAAAGATACACAAACAGTAAAAGCAACAACACACGACACAGACAAGACAATAAAGACAGGATATGGAAGTCCAACACTGAGACCAGGACTTAGTAGTTGGCAGAACCCGATCGGTTGGCAATAACGAATCTGAAACAAAATATCACTGAGTCATGGAGACTATTGTTCCTCAATTTTCTGAGTCCTCTATGACGTCACCCAGGGACTTGGCCTGTGGCTCTGTGACATGACTGTCAGCCATCGTTGGAGAGAGCTCACGCTCTTCATTGACATCCATTTTGCCAAGCCATGACCTGAAACCTGACCAGAAAGAGGCACCTTACTTACCCTGAGAGGAGTTCATTGGGGTCTCTTGTCCACCGCTGCCGGATCTCAGTGGAACCTCCATATGTAAAGGTCCGGTGACAATCGGGGGAAGAGACCACCAAGAGACTGTCTCATGCAAAAGCAAAGGGTTTATTGGGGGTCCAGCATGCTGGGGCTCAGAGCTCACTTGAATAGAGCAGAGAGCCCAGAGAACAGCTTAAGCAGAGCTTATATATTTTCCTTGGAGAGGGCAGGGGGGTAAGTTTATTGATGGGTCCGGGCGAGTGAGCGGTTTGCGTGCAACCAGTTGAGGGAGTACATTCTGCAGTTTGGCAATTGGGGACAGCACATTCTGGGAATAAGATTAGCAAACAGTTCTCAATATTTCAAAAGTGTTTTGTTAAGCATACAGAAAAACAGGAAGTGACAAGTACTTATTTTATTAACCTTTCACTGCGAACTATACTTTGCCAGAATTCCTAATGTCTCTATTGTGTTTGTTAAAGTTCATTTTTATTCAAACCTGGTACGTTATTATTTCTCCAGTTCATGGACATCATAAGATATTTCCTTTCATTCACAAGTTCACAAATTTATAAACATTTGGTTCACTTTCAATCACTTCCTCCTTCGGAAGACATATGTTCCTCCATGTTTCTTGACTGGTCTTTTTACTAGACTTCTTTCTAAACATATTATTTTCAATTCCATAATCATTTTTGAGGCAAAACTCACACACTATTCATGATAAATGATAACCCTAACATTACAATTAGATATATAACTGGTTGGAATGAATGTATGTATATCAATATAAGATTTTCTATATATTTTCAGATATCAATACAATCCATTATTTAAATTTGGAACCAGTTATATAATTTATTCACAGTATGGTCTATTAATGCATCATCTCTGTATTCATCAAAACAGGGTAAACCTAATAGTATTCCCAGTACTAATTTATAAGTTTTCAAAATACTGCTCACAGAAATGGTGAAAGAAATACTCATGTCACCTTAGCTACATATACATATTATCACACTAATATTCTGGACACAAAATGCAAAGGTCACACAGAACATAATTTAAGCTAAGTATCCCAATCAAGGGCCCAAAGTCCTTCTGGGCTTCAAATATTACCTAGATTTCTGTTTTCATACTTATATTTCACCTCCATGTTCTTGTAAATATCACAGGTTCCCAATATCATTATTCATCCAGCAAAATGATTCATAACCCAAATAGAACATGCTATTAACCCTAACCATTCTGTAAACTGAGATTGTTCACTCAATCTCACTTTACAGAAGAGCAGGGACAAAGTTAGTATTACAATACAGGAAGTTAGGAGATCTTCCACCTGCTGAGTACCTCAAAATCCATGCAGAAATGATCCCTGGAGAAGACGTAGGCAGCTATGAAGGACCTGAGACAGCAAAAGTCATCTTCCTTTGCAAACAACCCCATCAGGATGAAAGGATGTGTCTGAATCATCCTATCTCTTCTTAATGTAGGGAAGATGTATGAAACCAGGCATGTGTGGAGAGCTGTTCCCAGGTGCCTATGTTTCTATACCATTCTAACTTGTGAAAGTGTCACAGGAAATAGAGGCAGCCTCCTTTTCCTGAGACACTAGGAAGCAACTGTTAGGACAAAGTGGTGGCCAAGACAGTGGCCTCATTCATTTTCTGAAGAAAGTGACCTCACCTCACTTTTTTCATGATGGAACTCTGAATTTTGTGATCCAGGAAGCCAGGCACCAAGAGCCAGTACCAGTCCCAGTCCAAGTGGGCTCACTTGTTTGGATTTACCAAGTAAAGAGTCAGTCTTTCTTGGTACCTACTGATGTGAGGGTGGCCAAATGCCAAGAAAGCTTTGAAGAGGGTCCTTTCCTGAGAGGGCAGGAAATGGCTCACCACTGCCTCCTGAAAACTTCGCAGAATTGGCCAAGGAGACCAGATCTGAGACAGGACCGGCCATTTCTGGGGAACATTCTATGGCCTACTAGTCAGAGGACAATCCGGATAGTCACAGACATACTTGGGGAAGGAGGTGACTTTGTGTGTGTGGATGTCAGTTTGTGGATTTGTCTCATATTCTGAGAATAGGTAAAAAAGGAGGTTTGTTTGGTTTGGAGTGGACTGTTTCTAGTAAGTCATCTGACAAGGAGACTGTTTCTATGTCTGTGTATCCCACTGTGTCCTTAGTTGTAGATATTAGAAAAGAAAATGGCTCAATGGGTGTGTCCTGTCTAGTAGAAAGCTTCACAGCATTCATCCTGCCCAATTAATGAATGGACTGAGGCTTGACTTATCCATGGGCAACACCAAGTATCATCCTAAGTTCTTGAATTCTTCCTGAATTCTGGCAACTCTCCAGAAAGGCTCATGCTTTTTGTCCAAGATATGTACCACCTCCAAGCTCTGTGACATGGCCATGTACTAGTTAGCTGAAAGGAATGGCGAGCACACCAGAAAACTCAGATATTGGTGTGACCAGGAAAGTCTCTATGGTGAAACCTGGCTTAGGGCCTTTTGCTTAACTGTTGTTCTGTTGCCCTGAATGTCAGAAACCTCTTTGCCTCAGGCCACCCCTTTATAAAGCCAGAAGAAAACAATTTTCAAATGGAAATGAATGGGCATCACCTGTGCCTCTTTGATGAATTGTTTTGGAAATGGTTATGTCTGAATCAGACTCTGGGCCCTGTGTGAGGCTGTGGCTTAAATTGTCAGCACCTCTTGCTGATCATGAGTGAACCAGAGAGTGCCTTGATTGACTGGGATTTATGAAAATGGTGTAGAACAGAGATGCCATTAAGTTGGACCCTCCTGAGTAGTGGGCCCTGAGCTGTGGTGTGCAGGTGTGTGATAAATCATCTGTGGTTGCGCCATGTGGTTTTGCCATTGATTTCCAAATGGTTTGTCACTGACATGGTGCAGTGACCAGACACTTATATGTAAAGGTGTCTTGTTAAATGGATACTTTTCAGGGCAATGTCCAGAATCAGGTTGCTATGGAGAAGGGGGCAAGTTATGTGGGAATGAAGCCTGGTTGGTGCATTCTCTTGTAGACCCTGAAAAACCACAAATGACAGAACTCCCTCCAGGACTGTGTTCCAGTTGATCTCCTTGTATTTTGTGAGGCAAATACCAAACTCTCAGTGCTGCAGCAGGAAACTCTACGAAAATGGAGGATGAACAAAAGGCTTCACAGTCCACACAGGGAGACACTTAGACCCCAGTGGCCACAGTTTACATACGAAGAGAGAATTCAGCACTGCTGCCTCATGTGTATTGGAAAGCAAGAAAGAATGTCCTCCAGGTCACATAGATGCAGACCCAGCTTTGATGATCTCACTACAAAGGAAGCTAAAGCTACTGACAACATATATTTCAAGTGCCCATCCTCAGAGGCAGTTTCTCTAGAAGTCTTTAGGCCAGCAGACCTCCATGTTTGTGGAGTGTTTACCCTGTCCCTTACTTTGGGATACTCCTCTACCACCTCCAAGTTTGTGAACTCCTGAATATTTTCCATTCCAGATATGTATTTACAGATTTTCTAACTCTTCTCCTCTAATTGTTTCTTATTTGGCATGAAGGTAACGTCGAGGCATTGTTCTGGATGAGAGTTGGAAGATTTTTGTGTAGCACATATTTGCATACACATTGGATTCATTATCCAATTTTCCATTCCAAAGACTGAATCCCTGACACTAACGCATACCCTACCAAACTCTGACTACTAATCCTAATATGATGAAGAAAAATAACCCAAACAGAATAGAAATACAATCACTTCTGAAGAGGCATGGTGTATAGTTGGACTTGCCTTTTGCATGATAAAGTGTAGGTGTTATACACCTAGTCAATTTTTCATTGAAATAGTTCTCCATGTGTTTTTTTTCCTTTAATATTTATTGTTGGTTCTACAAAACATTACATAGTTCTTGACATGTGATATTTCACACTTTGATTCAAGTAGGTTATGAACTTCCATTTTTCTTCGTATACAGATTGCAGTATCTCATCAGTTACACATCCACTATTTTACATATTGCTATACTAGTGTCTGTTGTATTCTGCTGCCTTTCCTGTCCTCTACTATCTCCCATCCCCTCCCCTCCAATCCTCTCTCTCTACCCCATCTATTGTAATTCATTTCTTTCACTTGTTTTTGTCCCCTTTCCCCTCACTTTATCTTGTATTTAATTTTGTATAACCATGAGGGTTTCCTTCCATTTCTATGTAATTTTCCTTCTCTTTCCTTTTCCCTCCCACCTCTCACCCCTGTTTAATATTAATCATCTTCTCATGCTCTTCCTCCCAACTCTGTTCTTAGTTACTCTCCTTATATCAAAGAAAACATTTGGCATTTGTTTTTTAGTGATTGGCTATCTTCACGTAGCATAATACGTTCTAATGCCATCCATTTCTCTGCAAATTGTATGATTTTGTCATTTTTTAATGCAGAGTAATACTCCATTGTGTATAAATGCCACATTTTTTTTAATCCATTCATCTATTGAAGGGCATCTAGGTTGGTTCCACAGTCTTCCTATTGTGAATTGTGCTGCTATGAACATAGATTTATCAGTGTCCCTGTAGCATGCACTTTTTGGGTCTATAGGGATTAGACCGAGAAGGGGAATTGCTGGGTCAAATGGCGGTTCCATTCCCAAGTTTCCAAGAAATCTCCATACTGCTTTCCAAATTTGCTGCACCAATTTGCAGTCCCACCAGCAATGTACAGGTGTACCCTTTTTCCCACATCCTCGGCAGCACTTGTTGTTGTTTGACTTCATAATGGCTGCCAAGCTTACTGCAGTGAGATGGTATCTTAGGGTGGGTTTGTTTTGCATTTCTCTGAATGCTCGAGATGGTGAGAATTTTTTGATGTACTTATTGATTGATTGTATGTCCTCCTCTGAGAAGTGTCTGTTCAGGTCCTTGGCCCATTTGTTGATTGGGTAATTCATTTGCTTATTGTTTAATTTTTTGAGTTCTTTGTATAACTCTGGATATTAGGGCTCTATCTGAAGTGTGAGGAGTAAAGATTTGTTCCCAGGATGTAGGCTCCCTTTTTACCTCTCTTATTGTTTCTTTTTCTGAGAAAAATCTATTTAGTTTGAGTATGTCCTGTTTGTAGATTCTAATTATTAACTCTTATGCTATGGGTGTCCTATTGAGGAATTTGGAGCCCGACCCCACAGTATGTAGATCATAGCCAAAGTTTTCTTCTATCAGACGCCGTGTCGCTGATTTGATATCAAGCTCCTTGATCCATTTTGAGTTAACTTTTGTGCATGGCGAGAGAAAGGGATTCAGTTTCATTTTCTTACATATGTAATTCCAGTTTTTCCAGCACCATTTGTTGAAGATGCTATCCTTCCTTCAGTTTATGCTTTTAGCTCCTTTATCAAATATAAGAATGCTGTAATTTTGTGGATTGATTTCTGTGTCCTCTATTCTGTACCATTGGTCCACCCGCCAGTTTTGGTACCAGTACCATGCTCTTTTTGTTACTATTGCTCCGTAGTATAGTTTGAGGACATGTATCGCTATACCGCCTGATTCACACTTCCTGCTTAGAGTTGTCTTTGCTATACTGGGTATTGTATTATTCCATATGAATTTCATAATTGTTTTATCTATTTCTACAGGAAATGCCGTTGGGATTTTGATTGGCATTGCATTAAACCTATAGAGAACTTTTGGTAATATCGCCATTTTGATGATGTTAATTGTGCCTATCCATGAACAGGGTATATTTTTCCATCTTGTAAGATCTTCTTCTATTTCTCTCTTTAGGGTTCTGTAGTTTTCATTGTGTAAGTCTTTCACATCTTTTGTTACGTTGATAACCAAATATTTTATTTTATTTTTTTTGAGGATACTCTCAATGGAGTGGTTGTCCTCATTTCCATTTCAGAGGATTTGTTGCTGATATTCAGGAATGCTTTTGATTTATGATTGTTGATTTTATATCATGCCACTTTGCTGAATTCATTTATTATCTCTAATAGTTTCTTGTAGACCCTTTTGGGTCTACTAGGTATAGAATCATGTCATGTGCAAATAGTGATAATTTAAGTTCTTCTTTTCCTATTTTTATGCCTTTAATTTCTTTCATTTGTCTAATTGCTCTGGCCAGTGTTCGAGAACTATGTTGAACAGAAATCGTGAGAGAGGGCATCCCTCTCTTGTTCCAGATTTTAGAGGGAATGCCTTCAATTTTTTCTCAATTCAGAATGATACTAGCCTGAGGCTTAGCATAGATTGCTTTTACAATATTGAGGTATGTTCCTGTTATCCCAGTTTTTCTAGAGTTTTAAACATAAAGGGATGCTGTACTTTATTGAATGCTTTTTCTGCATCTATTGGGGTGATCATATGGTTCTTATTTTTAAGTCTATTGATGTGGTGAATAACATTTATTGATTTCCGTATATTGAACCAGCCTTGTATCCCAGGAATGAATCCTACTTGATCATGTTGCACAATTTTTTAAAAATGTTTTTGTATCTGATTCGCCAGAATTTTATTGAGGATTTTTGCATCTAGGTTCATTAGAGAGATTGGTCTGTACATTTGTTTCTTTGAAGGGTCTTTGTCTGGTTTAGGAATCAGGGTGATATTGGCCTCCTCTGCTGTATACCCATTCGGTCCTGGGCTTTTCTTAGTTGGTAGTCTTTGGATGGTTTCTTCTATTTTCTCAATTGATATTGGTCTGCTTAGGTTGTCTATATCCTCCTGACTCAATCTGGGCAGATCATATGACTTAAGAAATTTATTGATGCCTTCACTATCTTCTAATATAATTTCTGATTATCTTCTGTATTTCAGAAGTGTCTGTTGTGATATTGCCTTTTTCATCCCTTATGATAGTAATTTGAGTTCCCTCTCTTCTTCTCTTCATTAACATGGCTAAGAGTCTGTCGATTTTATTAATTTTTCAACATTTAGTATTTTCAATTTTTTCAATTGTTTCTTTTGTTTCGATTTCATTAATTTCAGCTCTGATTTTAATTATTTCTTGCCTTCTACTTCTTTTTCTGTTGTTTTGCTCTTCTTTTTCTAGGATTTTGAAATGAACTATGAGATCATTTATTTGTTGTTGTTTTTTTTCTTTTTTTAAGGAAAGAACTCCTAGCAATGAATTTTCCACTTAGAACTGCTTTCAATGTGTCCCATAGATTCTGATATGTTCTGTCTGTCTTTTTCATTTATGTCTAAGAATTTTTTTTATTTTTCTCCTTGATGTCTTCAATAACCCATTGATCATTCAGTACGTATTGTTCATTCTCCAAGTGATGCATGAATTTTCCTTCCTTCTTTTATTGTTGATTTTCAGTTTCATTCCATTACGATCAGATAAGATGCCTGGTATTATCTATACTCCTTTATATTGTCTAAGAGTTGTTCTGTGACATAATATATGATCTATTTTTGAGAGGTATCCATGTGCTGCTGAGAAAACAGTGTAACTGCTTGATGTTGGGTGGTATATTCTATATATGTTAATTAAGTCTAGGTTATTAATTGTGTTATTGAGTTCTATAGTTTCCTAATTCAACTTTTGTTTGGAATATCTGTCCAGTAGTGAGAGAGGTGTGTTGAAATCTCCCATGATTATTGTATGGTGGTCTACCAGACTCATGAACTTGAGAAGAGTTTGTTTGATTAACATAGCTGAACCATTGTTTGGGGCACATATATTTATGATTGTTATGTCTTGTTGGTGTATGGTTCCCTTGAGCAATATGTAGTGTCCCGCTTTATCCCTTTTGATTAACTTTGTCTTGAAATCTATTTTATTTGATATGAGTATGGACACTTCTGCTTGTTTCCGAAGTCAATATGAGTGATATGATTTCTCCCAACCTTTCACCTTTAGTCTATATATGTCTTTTCCTATCAAATGTGTCTCCTGTTGGCAGAAAATTTTTGGGTCTTCTTTCGTGATCCATTCTACTAGCCTGTGTCTCTTAATTGGTGAGTTTAAGGCATTAACATTTAGGGTTATTTTTGAAATATGGGTTGTTCTTCCAGCCATATTTGTTTATTTATGTTACTAAACATGGTTTGTTTTTCTCTTTGATTATTTTTCGCCCCTTTACTGTACTACCTCCCACTGTTGGTTTTCATTGTTATTTTCCATTTCGTCTTCCTATAATGTTTTGCCAAGGATCTTTTGAAGAGATGGTTTTCTAGCTGCAAATTCTTTTAACTTTTGTTTATCATGGAAGGTTTTAATTTCATCTTCCATCCTGAAGCTTAAAATCGCTGGATACACAATTCTTGGTTGGAACCCAATTTCTTTCAGTGATTGAAAAATGTTATTCCAGGATCTTCTAGCTTTCAGAGTCTGTGTTGAAAGATCAGCTGTTATCCTGATTGGTTTACCCCTAAATGTAATCTGCTTCCTTTCTCTTGTAGCTTTTAAATTTCTCTCTTTATTCTGTATGTTTGGCATCTTCATTATAATATGTCTAGTTGTTTATCTCTTATGATTTTGCACATTTGGCGTCCTGTAGGCTTCTAGGATTTGGGATTCTGTCTCATTCTTCATGTCTGGAAAGTTTTCTCATATTATTTCATTGAATAGATTGCTCAATCCTGTGGTTTGGACCTGTATACCTTCCTGTATCCCAATTACTCTTTAGTTTGGTCTCTTCATGTTATCCCATATTTCTTTGGATGTTCTGCTTATGGTTTCTTAACAGTCTTGCTGAGCTTTCTATGTTCTTTTCAAGTTGAAATACTTTGTCTTCATTGTCTGATGTTCTATCTTCTAAGTGATCTACTCTGCTGGTAGTATTCTCAATTGAGTTTTTAAGTTTATTTATTGCTTAATGCATTTCTATGATTTCTGTTTGTGTGTTTTTTATAACGTCTATCTCCCTGTATAGTTGATCTTTTGCTTCTTGGATTTGTTTATGTAATTCATTGTCAAAGTGATCTTTCATTGTCTGATTTTGCTGTCTAATGTCTCCCTGGAGACTCCAGATCATCTGAAGCAAGTATATCCTGATTCTTTATCTGACATTCCATATGCTGCAGATATTACCTCTTCTAATGTTGAGTTGACCTGCGTTGCTTGTGGTCCTTTCTTTCCTTGTCTTTCCCTACTGTTCACGTTTTTTTCGGCTTGGTGAAACTTTTGTGTTATTGAATTTTACCCCTAAATGTTTATATTGCTATTGTATTCTTGAAAAGTCTCCCTCAGAGGCGTAAGCAGCGGCTCTGCCCCTCCTCCAATTGGGGCAATGTGCCTACCACACCAGCACGCCGCTGGGCCTGTTCTGCCTCTTGGTAGCTGGTCCGCCTACCTTGCAGGAGAGGGCAGTTGATCTACCCCTCTGCGGGTGCTGGTCCTGTTCAGCCAGTGGGTAACAGGTCCAGCTACCTTGCAGGCACAGGCGTCGGCTCTGCCCCTCCGCGCTCCGCTGGGCCTCTTCTGTCTGTGGGTTGCAGGGCTGTCTACATTGCAGGCGTGAGTGGCATCTCTGCCCCCCCCCAAACCGGGGCGATGTGTCTACCACGCTGGTAGGTCGCTGCTCTGTTCTACCTCTGGGGTGAGAGGTCCACCTGCTTTGCAGGCACGGGCAGCGGCTCGGCCCCTCCCCAAACCTGGTTATGTGTCTAGCACCCTGGCGGGGCCTAGCACCTGGTCTGTCGGTGTTCGCAGGTCCACCTACTTCGCAGGCGCTGGGGCCGGCTCTAACCCTCTGAAGGCAGCTGTGCCGCTTCAGCCGGTGGGTCGCAGGTTCACTTATCTTGAAGTCGCAAGGGGTGTCTCTGCCCCTCCGCGGGTGTCTGGGCCTGTTCTGCCTGTGGGTCGCATGTCCGTGTTTTTTGCAGGCGTGCAGTGGCTCTGCCCAACCCCCAACCAGGGTGATGTGTCTTTCACGATGGCGGGCCGCTAGGCCTGTTCTACGGGTGGCTCGCAGGTCCGCCTACCTTACAGGCGCGGTTGGCGGCTCTGCCCCTCCCTTCTCCATGTGCTTTTAAAGTTAACAAATATGAGAATTCCTGTCTCCATTTCTCTGTACCCTATTCAGCACATGCATTTTTATATTCACATATAGAATCCTACCTGGTATCACATGTACATACTTGTGAGGTTGCTGACTTTGCAAATACAAATTGTGAGAAGGGATCACTCCTCCTAAATGCTGTTGGAACTTACAATTCAAACTATGGGTGAGCTCCCTAGTTGAACAACATTATACATAAATCGATGCTCAGAAAAATGAAGATTTTTGGATTTGTGGATGATATATAATTCATGATGTATTTCGATTGGCATATATATTGCTACTTTTAATGTATACGTGTGTGTGTGTGTGTGTGTGTGTGTGTGCATATATATATGTATAAACTCTCCAGATTTTTCAAAATATGAAATGTATGTGTCTTATTATATACTCCCTAAATTCATTGATGTTCATGAATGTGGATTTATATTCAACTTTTCATAAGAATGTTCTCAGAAATATTAATCCACCTGAAATACATATTTGTTTCCTAATACTGAAAACTAACTTCAGTGAATGGTGCATACAAATCCTAATATTGCTATAGTAAATGACTCAGTTTAACGTCAATGCAAGTAGATTCCTATGGGACATGATATGTATTTTGACGTTCATTTTTATTCAAAACTGGTACATTAATATTTCTTCAGTTTTTGCACATAATAGAATACATATTTCATTCACAAATTCACAAATTTATTGGCATTTTTTTCACTTTCAATTACTTCCTGCTTCAGAACATATGTATTCCCCCAGGTTTCTTGACTGCTCTTTTAATGAGACTTCTTTCCAAGCACATTATTTTCAATTTCCATAATCATTTTAGAAGCAAAGCTCACACACACTTCATGATAAACCATAACAGTGATATTACCATTAGATGTATAACTGGTTGGAATGATTGTATGAATATCAATATAAGATTTCCAGTATATATTCAGATATCAATTCAATCCATTATTTAAATTTGGAACCAGTTATATTATTTATTCACAGTATGGTCTATTCATGCATTATCTTTATATTCATATAACACAGAGTATACCTATTTGTACCCACAATACTAAATTATATGTCTTCAAAATATTGCTCCCAGAAATGGTGGAATAAATACTCATGTCACCTGATCTATATATACATTAATCACAGTAATATTGTGGAAACAAAAAGCAAGGTCACACTTATGATTGTACCAAATCCTAAATGGAAAGTGAGCATGGATTAAAAAAAAATCCATGTCCATGTTGCCTAATGCTCTCAAAAGTGAATCCTATTGGTGACTACATATTTGTTTCTTCCTGAAATTACATATTCAACCTCAACCCTGTTGAAAATGTCTAATACTATCACTCACTTTATACTTTGCCTGATTTCCTAATGTCTCTATTGAAATCTGATTTCCTGTATTTTTTCCCCAGTTCATCATTATGACTGACTCTTCACATGTGCTGACATTTACTTTCACTCTCTTCCCAAAACCCTATTGCTAAAGATCTTTTGGTCCAAATGCTATTCACACTCTTCATTCTAAATCTACCGAATATCTTCCTAATCCACCAACTATCCCTTTTGGACTGGATTTTCTCTTCGACATTCAATCATCCAAAAGACAAGGTCCTATGCCATTGTATATCAATTAATCTGAGACACCTGTGCAGAACATAATTCAAAGCTAAGAATCCCAATAGTGGGGCCAATTTCCTTCTGTGCTTCAAAAATTACCTAGATTTCTTTTTTCATACTTATATTTCACCTATATATTCTTGAAAATATCGAAAATTCCAATACCATTATTCATCCAAGAGAATGATTCCTAACCCAAATGGAAGCTGTTATTAACCTTAACCATACAATGTTTCCTTAATCTAACTTTACAGAAGAGGAGGGACAGAATTAGTCTTCCAATACAGGATTGTAGGGGATCTTCCACCTGCTGAGAACCTCAAAGTTCCATGCAGAAATGATCCCTGGAGAAGATGTAGGCAGCTATGAAGGACCTGAGAGAGCAAAAGTCATCTTCCATGGCAAACAACCCGGTCAGGATGGAGGGAAGTGTCAGAATAAGCCTCACTCTTCTTAATGTAGAGAAGATGGACCAAACCAGTCCAGTGTAGACAGCTGTTCCCGGCTGCCTATGGTTGATATACAATCCTCAGTTGTGAACGTATCACAGGAAATAGGGGCAGCCTCCATCTCATGGGAACCTTGGAAGCAAATTTTAGGACAAAGTGGTTTCCAAAGAAGTGACCTCATTCAGTTCACAAAGGAGGTGACCTTCCTCACTTCTTTGGTGATAGAACGCTCTGAACTTGGGATCCAGGAAGCCAGGCTACCAGAGGCAGTCCCAGTACCATTCCCAGTGGGTTCACTTATTTGGATTTACCAAGAGCAGAGTCAGTCTTTCTTGGTACCTACTGATGTGAGAATGTCCAAATTTCAGGAGAGCTCAGAAGAGGGGCCTTTCCTGAGAAAGCAGGAAGTTGCTCACGGCTGGCTCCTGACCACTTCACAGATTTGGCCAAAAAGACCAGATCTGAGACAGGACAGAACATTTCAGGGAACATAATAAGGCCCACAAGTCAGAGGACACTCCGGATAGTCACAGACCTCTTTGGGGGAAGGAGGTGCCTTTGTGGGTGTGGGTGTGAGTTTGTGGTTTTGTCTCATGTTCTGAGAATAGGTAAAAAAGGCGGTTTGTTTGGTTTGGAGTGGACTGTTCCTAGTAAGTCGTTTTACAAAGTGAGTGTTTCTATGTCTGTGTATCCCACTGTGTCTGTGGTTGTAGACATTTGAAAAGAGAATTCATCAATGGATGTGTCCTGTTTAGTAGAAACCTACCCAGCATTCATTCTGCCCAATTGATGAATGGACTGTGGCTTCCCTTATGGATGGGCAACACCTACTAATTTCCTAAGTTCCTGTTTTCTTCCTGATTCTGGCCACTCTCCAGAATAGGCTCATGGTTTTGTGTCCAAGATATGTACCACCTCCAAGCTCTGTGACAAGGCCATGTAATGGATAGCTAAAGGGAATGGCTAGCATCTCAAAAAACTCAGATATCAGTGTGACCATGAAAGCCTCAGTGGAGAAACTCTGCTTTGGGTTTTTTGCTAACCAATTCTTCTCTTCCCCTGAATGTGAGGAAGGTCTTGGCCTCAAGACAAAGCTTTGTGAAGCCTGAAGAAAACAGTTTTAAAATGGAAATAAATGGGCATCACCTGTGGCTCTTTGTTAATTTCTTTGGAAATGGATCTGTCAGAATCAGTCTCTTGGCCCTGTGTGAGGCTGTGGCTTAGGTTCTCAGCACCTGATGCATCTAAAGAATGATCCCATGTGTGCATCCAAAACCAAAATGGGAAAAAGATCAGTAATTGTTGATGAAGTCTCTCGCCTTCCTCTCTTAGGTTCCTGACCACCATCAAGTGAGAATAGAGATCCTTTGAATCAAATGAGTTCTTCTAAGCCCTGCAAAGGCTATCCCATACATGCTTGTGTTTTCATGACTCCAAATCACATAAAGAATCTATACCTGACAGTCAGTAGGCCTCAAATTGGAGAAGCAGAGCAGTATTAAAGGAAGGCATTTTTGATCCCTTGTGGTTCACAGGAAGGGTGTACAGGCCACCCTGCCTTTAGGAAAATGACGGGCAAGCGAGGTTATTTGGACTCTGTGTTGGGCTCTGCCCCTCATGAAAACATCCAGCCAGAGGTTTTGAGGAGTGTCTATATGGAAGAAGATGAGGGCCATGTGGGAGTGTTTTGGTTTTAATTGTGGTTATTTGTGTGGAAGTTGGAAGCGATGACTGGGTCCACCTGGGCTTGATCTCTGGTGTGATACCCTATAGAGACTGAGTCCTGGAACTGACCTCAGAGAAGTATTGCCATGAATTGTGTTGGGATATTAGGAGGCCACGCATGAGAGTCACCATTGGAAACTGAGATCTATTCCCAGTGTGGCTTTCCACAGAGCACTGGGAATCTCAGCCAAGGTATCACATAATTTTATTCTGAAACACTTGGCAGCAATAGTTGAGAGTCAAAACACAAATGCACTTCACATTGTAGACCTCAATGGGCCTGGCTTCATGTGGCCTTTTGGCCACTCTTTGGGAAGTCTTGGCAGTGAGAGTTCTCCAGATCTTTCTTTGAAATGAGCTTCTTCACCATTTAATGGTTACCGAATTAAATGAAACACTCAGTGCCTCCAACTTCAACCTTGAGAGATGGGCTCGATAAATACCATGAAATTTTTGAAATTCCCATATCCAGGAGGCACTGGAGAACCATTGGATATCCTGTTGGTGATCATGAGTGTACCAGACAGTGCCTTGATTGGCTGGGTTTCACGAAAATGGTGTAGAACAGAGATTCCAGTAAGTTGGAGCCTGCTGAATAGTGGGCCTAGAGCAAAGGTGGGCATGTGTGAGATAAAACATCTGTGGTGCTTCCATGTGGATTTCCCAATGGCTTCCAAATGGCTTGTGACTGACATGGTGCAGCCAGCAGACCCTTATATGTAAATGATTCTTGTTATATGGATAAGTTTCAGGGCAATGTTCAGAATCAGGTTCCTATGGTCAAGGGGTCAAGCTATGTTGGACAGAAGCCTGGTTTGTGCATTCTTCTGCAGACCCTGTCCCACCACACGTGACAGAACTCCCTCCAGCACTGTGTCCCAGGTGACCTCTTTGTATTTCGTGAAGCAAATACTGAACTCCCAGTGTAGCAGCAAAAAATATCACAAAAATTGGAGGATGATCAAATGGCTTCACAGTCCACATGAGGAGACACTTAGCCCCAAGTGGCCACAGTTGACCCCGAAAGAGAGAATTCAGCAATGCTGCCTCATGATCATTGGTAAATAAGAAAGCATCTCCTCCAGGTCACATAGATGCAGACCCAGCTTTTATGGTCTCACTAGAAAAAAAGCTAAAGCTCCTGACAACAACATATATTTCAAGAGCCCAACATCAGAGCCAGTTTTTCCAGAAGCCTTTAGGCTAGCAGAGCTCCATGTTTTTGGAGTGTTTACATTGTCCCTTACTTTTGGAATCTCGCCTTCTAAATGCAAGTTTGTGAACTCCTGAGCATATTAAATTCCAGATATGTATTCACAGATTTTCTTACTCATCTCCTCTACATGTGTTACTTGGGACGAAGTTAAGGTCAAGGCATTGTTCTGGATGAGAGTCGGAAGATTTTTGTGTAGCACATATTTGCATACATTGGATTGGATTCATTTTCCAATTTTCCTTTCGAAATACTGAATCCCTGAAACTAACCCATACCCTACAAGACTCTGACAACTAATCCTAACGTAATGGAGAAAAATAACCCAAACAGAACAGAAATACAAACATATCAGAGGAGGCATGGTGTACCATTGAATTAACTTTTCCATTATATAGGGAAAGAGTTTTAAATCTAGTCAATTTTTTGTTGAAAGAGTTGTCCATGTATTTTTAAACTTATCAAATATGTGAATTCCTGTCTCCCCCATTTCTTTGTATCCTATTCAGCACATGTATTTTTATATGCACATATAGAATTGTACCTTGTATCACACATATATTCTTGTGAGGTGGCTGACTTGGCAGATACAAATTGTGAGAAAAGTTCACTCCTCCTAAACGCTGTTGGAACTGAAAATTCAACCTATGGGTGAGCTTCCTAGTTGAACAACATTATACATAAATCCATATTCAGTAAAATGAATATTTTTGGATACGTGGATGATATATATTTCATGATGAATTTTGATTGGCATATATATTGCTAGTTTTTAATGTCTGTGTGTGTTTGTATATATATATATATATATATATATATATATATATATATATATATATATATATATATATATACTGTCAAGATTTTTCAAAATATGAAATATATGTGTATTTTGACCACTCTTTGGGAAGCCTTACCTGTGAGAGTTCTCTAGAGCTTTCATTGAAATGATTTTCCTCAACATTTAATGGTTCCTGAATGAATTGAAACCCACAGTGCCTCCAACTTCATCCTCGAAAAATGGCTCTATAAATACCATGAAATTCCCCTGACCAGGTGGCACTGGAGAACCTTTGGATGTCTTGTTGCTGATCATGAGTGTACCAGACAGTGCCTTGACTGACTCGATTTCATAAAAATTGTGTAGAACAGAGATGCCAGTAAGTTGGAGAGTGCTGAGAAGTGGGCCCAGAGCTGTGGTGTGCAGGTGTATGATAAAACATCTGTGGTGGGGCCATTTGGGTCTGCCATTGACTTCCAAATGGCTTGTGGCTTACATGGTGCAGCTAGCCGACCCTTATCTGTAAAGGCATCTTGTTATATGTAAAGGTTTCAGGACAATGTTCAGAATCAGTTTGCTATGGATAATGTTGCAAGTTATGTGGGATAGAAGTCTGGTTGGTGAATTCTCCTGTAGACCCTGACCCTCCACACGTGACAGAACTCGCTCCAGCACTGTGTCCCAGTTGAACTCCTTGTATTTCATGAAGGAAAAACCAAAAGCCCAGTGCAGCAGCAAGAAACACCACGAAAATTGTAGGATGGCCAATTGGCTTCACAGTCAAGACGGGGAGACACTTACCCCTCCGTGGCCACAGTTTACCTTCAAAGGAAGAATTGAGCACTGCTGCCTCATGTTCTTTTGGAAAATAAGAAACCATGTCCTCCAGGTCAGATAAATGAAGACCCATCTTTGATGGTATCACTACAAAGGAAGCTAAAGCTCCTGACAACAACATATATTTCAAGTGCCCAACCTCAGAGGCAGTTTCTCAAGAAGTCTTTAGGGCAGCAGAGTTCCATGAATTTGGACTGTTTATACTGTCCCTTAAGTTTGAAAACTCCTCTAAAATGCCCAAGCTTGTGAACTCCTGAGCATTTTCCATTCCAGATATGTATTCACAGATTTTCTAACTCTTGTCCTCTAATTGTGTCTTACTTGGGTGAAGGTAATGTCAAGGCATTGCTCT
Source organism: Callospermophilus lateralis (assembly GCF_048772815.1). Lineage (NCBI taxonomy): Eukaryota > Metazoa > Chordata > Mammalia > Rodentia > Sciuridae > Callospermophilus > Callospermophilus lateralis. Next base: position 87,176 of record NW_027512708.1, read on the forward strand.
GAATGAGAGTGGAAAGTTTTTTTGTAGCGCATATTTGCATACACAATGGATTCATTTTCCTTTATTTCCATTTGAATTACTGAATCCATGACACTAACGCATACCCTACTAGACTCTGACTACTAATGCTAATATGATGGAGAAAAATAACCCAAACAGAATAGAAATACAAGCAGTTCAGAAGAGGCATGGTGTATAGTTGGACTTGCCTTTTGCATGATAAAGGGTAGTTGTTAAAAATCTGGTTAATTTTTAATTGATATAGTTCTCCATGTGTTTTGAAAGGTATCAAATATGTGAATTCCTTTCTCCCTTTCTCTGTTGCCTATTCAGCACATGTATTTTTATATGCACAAATAGAATCCTACCTGGTACCACACGTACATTATTGTGAGGTGGCCTACTTGGCAGATACAAATTGTGAGAAGAGATCACTCCTCCTAAACGCTGTAGGAACTGAAAATTCAACCTATGCGTGAGCTTCCTAGTTGTACAACATTACACATAAATCCATGTTAAGTAAAATAAATATTTTTGGATCTGTGTATGATATGTATTTCATGATGAATTTTGATTGGCATATATATTGCTACTTTTTAATATCTCTGTATGTGTTTTGTGAAAAATCTGCACTCTATAGATTATTCAAAATATGAAATATATGTGTCTTATTATACACTCCTTAAATTCATTCATGTTCATGTATGAGACCACGGCTCATGCAACAGCAAAAGACATTTATTGAGGATCCAATCCAGTATGCTAGGGCTCCGTGGTCACTCAAGAAGGGAGAGCAGCCCAGATCTCCGAGCTGAGGTTGAGCAGTGCTTAAGTACACTTTTTGGGGAGGGCGAGACTTTACACATATCACAGTATCTTTTAACAAATCATCATACACTGCGGGAAAATCAAACAACAAATCCTAAACATGATTAGTTCATTCATTGGTGGGAACATGTCAGGCAGGAGGGATAGGTCAGTTCTACAGCGGGGTACAGATTCAAATTGATTAGATTAGGCCCTGCGATGCATATGTGCCAAGCCACACAGGGTCCTAGGTTATTAAACAACCAGGCGATCAGGGGGAATATTTACTGGGCAGTCCAGAAATTGTCCTACAAGTAACAGGAATTTCAGATTTTTCATGTAGCATAGAAACTTAACAATACCTGGTCCTTTACATTTTAAATCAGGCCTTGAATCTTAGAAACTTTACAAACCCGGTCTTTTACACTTTAACTTTTACACTTTAATTTCAATTTCTTTTACCCTTAAAGATCATTCCTGGTTCACAAGAAGGGTGTCCAAGCCACCCTGACTTTAGGCAAATGAGGGGCAAGGGAGCTTATTTTGGACACTGTCTTGGGCTGTGCCCCTCATGGAAACCTCCAGCCATATGTTATGATGAGTGTCTTTATGGAAGAAGATGAGGGTCATGTAGGAGTGTTTTGGTTTTAATTGTGGTCATTTGTGTGGCGGTTGGAAGAGATGACTTGGTCCACCAGGGCTTGAACTCTGCTCTGATACTCCTTAGAGACTGAGTTCTGGAACTGACTTGAGAGAAGTATTGCCATGAATTGTTTTGGGATTATACGAGGCCACACATGAGATTAGCCCTTGGAAACTGAGATCTAGGCCCAGGGTGGCTTTCCACCGAGCACTGGGAATCTCAGCCAGGGTAACACATGATTTTTTTACTGAAAGACTTGGAAGTCATAGTTGAGACTCAAAACACACATGTACCTCATATTGTAGACCTCAATGAGCCTGGCTTCATGTGAACTTTTGGGGACTCATTGGGAAGCCTTGCCTGTGAGAGTTCTTCAGAGCTTTCATTGAAATGAGCTTACTCACCATTTAATGGTTCCTGAATGAATTGAAACCCACAGTGCCTCCAACATCATCCTTGAAAAATGGCTATACAAATACCATGAAATTTTTGAAATTTCCATGACCAGGTGGCACTGGAGAAACTTTGGATGTCCTGTTGCTGATCATGTGTGTAACAGACAGTTCCTTGATTGACTGGTTGTCATGAAAATGGTATAGAACCGAGATGTCAGTAAGTTGGAGCCTGCTGAGTATTGGGGCTAGAGCAGTGGACTATACGTTTGTGAATAAATATCTGTGGTGGGACCACGTGGATCTGCCTTTGGCTTCCAAAATACTTGTCACTGATATGGTGCAGGCAGCAGACCCTTATATGTAAAGGCATCTTGTTTTATTGAGAGGTTTCAGGGCAATGTTCAGAATCTGGTTGCTATAGTCAAGGGGAAAGCTATGTGGGATAGACCCATGTTTCGAACATTCTCCTGAAGACCCTGACCAATCACACGTGTCAGAGCTCCCTCCAGAATTGTGTCCCAGTTGAACTCCTTGTATTTCATTAAGCCAATTCCAAACTCCCAGTGCAGCAGTAAGAAACACCACAAAAATGGAGGATGACCAAATGGCTTCACAGACCACACGGGGAGACACTTAACTCCCAGTGGCCACAGTTTACCAAGAAAGAATTCAGAACTGCTGCCTCATGTTCATTAGGAAATAAGGAACCATTTCCTCCAGGTCACATAGATGCAGACCCACATTTGATGGTGTCACAATGAGGAAGCTAAATCTCCTGACAACTTCATATATTTCATGTTCCCAACCTGAGAGGCATTTTCTCAAGAAGTCTTAAGGCCAGCAGAGCTCCAAGTTTGTGGAGTGTTTAACCTCTCCCTTACTTTTGGAAACTGCTCTACCACATCCAATGTTGTGAACTCCTGAACATTTTCAGTTCCACATATGTAATCACAGGTTTTCGAACTCCTCTCCACTAATTGTGTCTTACTTGGAGTGAAGTTAATGTAAAGGAATTGTTCTGGATGAGAGTGGCAAGATTTTTGTGTAGCACATATTTGCATACACATTAGATTTATTTTCCTATTTTCATTTGAAATACTGATCCCCGACACTAACACATACCCTAATAGACTCTGACTACTAATGCTAATATGATGGATAAAAAGAAAACTAACAGAATAGAAATACAGGCCTTTAATAGGAGGCATGGTATATACTTGGAATTGCCTTCTGCTTTATCAAGGGTATGTGTTATAAATCTTGTCAAATTTTCATTGTAATATTTCTCCATGAGTTTTATATGTGTATATATATATATATATATATATATATATATATATATATATATATATATATACATATATATATATATGCTCTCTAGATTTTTCAAAATATGAAAAACATGTGTCTTATTAAACACTATCTAAATTCATTCATATTCATGTATGTGGATATAAAATCAACTTTTCATAAGATTATTCTCAGAAACATTCAACCACCTGAAATACATATTTGTTTCCTCGTCCTGAGAACTAACTTCAGTGAATCGTGCTTACAAACCCTAATATTTTTACAGTAACTGACACAGTTTATCATCAAAGCAAGTAGATTCCTATAGGACATGATGTGTATATTGATGTTCATTTTTATTCAACACTGGGACATTAAAATTTCTTCATTTTATGCACATCGTAGGATATATATTTCCTCCACAGGTTAGCAAATATATAGGCATTTGTTTCACTTTCAATCACTTCCTGCTTCAGAACACATGTATTCCTCCATGTTTCTTGACTGGTCTGTTCATGAGACTTCTATCCAAACACATTATTTTCGATTTCCTTTATCACTTTAGAAGCAAAACGGACACACACTTCATGATAAACCATCACTGTAATATCACCATTAGATGTATTACTGGTTGGAATGAATGATTATATATCAATAAAAGATTTTTTATATATTTTCTGATATCAATTCAATACATTGTTTAAAGTGTAACAAGTTATATTATTTATTCACAGTATGGTCTATTCATGCATTATCTCTATATTCATAGACACAGGGTACACCTGGTTGTACCCCCAATACTAATCTATACATATTTGAAATATTGTTCCCAGAAATGGTGGAAGAAATACTCATGTCACCTGATCTACATATGCATGTTATCACTGTAATATTCTGGACACAAAATGCAAAAGCCACACGTATGATTGTACCAAAGCCTAAAGGTAAACTGAACATGGATTACTAAAAACATCCCTGACCAGGTTGCCTAATGCTCTCAAATGTCAATACTATTGCTGGCTACATATTTGTTTCTTCCTAAGATTATATATTCAACCTCAAAACTGTTGAAAATGTTTAATTTTTTCACTCACTTGATACTTTTGCCTGATTTCCTAATGTCTCTATTGATATCTACTTTCCTACATATTTTCCGCAGTTCAACATTGTGACTGACCCTTCACATGTGCTGACATTGACATTCACTCTGTAACGGAAACACTATTGCTAAAGATCTTTGGTCCAAATCCTATACTCGCTCTTCTTCCAAAACATACTGACTATCTTCCTGATCCTATCGACTATCCCTTTTTGAGTAGATGTTCTCTACTACATTCAATCATCCAAGGTACAAGATCCTATGCCATTGTATATCAATTTTTCTGAAACATGTATCTAGAACGTAATTCAAAGCTACGTATCGCAATCAGTTGCCCAATGCATTTCTGAGCTTCAAATCTTACCTAGATTTCTGTTTTCATACTTATATTTTATCTCTATATTCCTATAAATATTGCAGGTTCCCAATACCATTATTCATCCCGCATAATGATTCCTTGCCCAAATCGAACCTGTTATTAACCCTAACCATACACTGTTGCTTCAATCTAAAATTACAAAAGAGCAGGGACAGAGTTCACCTTACAATACAGGAATGTAGGGTATCTTCCAACTGCTGAGATCCTCAAAGTTCGATGCAGAAATAATCCCTGGAGAAGATGCCAGCAGCTATGAAGAACCTGTGAGAGCAAAAGCCATCTTCAATGGCAAACAATCTAGACAGGAAAAAGGGATGTGTATGCATCAGCCTCTCTCTTTTTAATGTAGAGAAGATTGACCTAACCAGACCTGCATGGAGAGCTGTTCCCAGGTGCCTATTTTGATATACAATTGAAACTAGTCAAATTTTCAAAGGAAGTAGGGGCAGCCTCTATCTAATGGAACCCTTGGAAGCAATGGTTAGGGCAAAGTTGTTGCCAAGGCAGTGACCTCTTTCAGTTCCTGAAGGAAGTGACCTACCTAACTTCCTTGGTGATGGAACATTCGGAAATTTTGATGCAAGAAGCCAGGCACTGAGAGCCAGTCCTAGTCCCTGTCCCAGTGGGCTCCCTTGTTTGGATTTACCAAGTACAGATCAGACCTTCTTGGTACCTACTGATGTGAGGATGGCCAAATGTCAGTAGAGCTCTGAAGAGAAGCTTTTCCTGAGATAGCAGGTAGTGGCTAACGGTTGGCTCCTCAAAGCATCACAGAGTTGCCCAAGGAGACAAGATCTGAGACAGGAGAGGCCATTTTGTGGGGAACATAGTATGGCCCACCAGTCAGAAGACATTCCGGATAGTTACAGACCTACTTTTGGGAAGGAGGTGCCTTTGTGTGTGGGTGTGAGTTTGCGGTTTTGTCTCATGTTCTGAGAATAGGTAGGAAAGGTGGTTGGTTTGGTTTGGAGTTGACTGTTTCTAGTAAGTCTTTTGACAAGGCGACTTTCTATGTCTGTGTATCCACTGTGTCCGTGGTTTTAGACATTAGAAAAGAGAATGCATCAATGGAGGTGTCCTGTCTAGTAGAAAGCTTCCCAGCATTCATCCTGCTCAATTGATGAATGGACTGTGGTTTGCCTTATGGATCTTAAACACCTACTAACATCCTAAGTTCCTGTTTTCTTCCTGAATTCTGGCCACTCTCCAGAATAGGCTCATGATTTATTGTGCAAGATATGTACCACCTCCAAGCTCTGTGACATGTCCATGTTCTTGATAGCTGAAGGGAATGGGAACATCTCGGAAAACTCAGACATCAGTGTGAGCAGTAAAGTCTCAGTGGAGAAACCCTGCTTTGGTCCATTTGCTTAACTATGGTTCTATTGCCTTGAATGTCAGGAAGGTCTTTGCCTCAGGCCACCCTTTTGTGAAGCCTGAAGAAACAGTTTTCAAATGAAAATGAATGGGCATCTCCTGTGGCTCTTTGCTTAATTGCTTTGAAAAGGATGGTGTCTTAATCAGACACTAGGCCCTGTTTTGAGGCTGTGGCTAAGATTCTCAGCTCTAGAAAGATGTAAAGAAGATCCCATGTGTGCATCCAAAACCAAAATGGCAAAAAGATCAGTCATTGTAGATGAAGTCTCTTCCCTTCCTCTGATAGGTTCCGGAACTCCATCAAGTGAGAATAGGATTCCAATGGGTCAAATGAGTTATTCAAATCCTGCAGAAGTACTTGGGTTCTCTCATGATGCCAAATCACATAATGAATCTATACCTGACTGTCAGTAGGCCTCAAATTGGAGAAGCAGAGCAGCATTAACAGCAGGCCTATTTGATCACTCCTGGTTCAAAGGAAGGGTGTCCAGGCCACACTGAATTTAGACAAATGAGGGGCAAGGGTGCATATTTTGGACATTGTCTTTGGCTGCGCCCCTCATGGAAAGCTCCAGCTAGAGTTTATGATGAGTGTCTATACGGCTGAAGATGAGGGCCATGTGGGAATGTTTTGGTTTTAATTGTGGTCATTTGTGTGGCGGTTGGAAGAGATGACAGGGTCCACATGGTCTTGAACTCAGGTGTGATTCCTCTTAGAGACTGAGTTCTGGAACTGACCTCAGAGAAGTATTGCCATTAATTGTGTTGGCATTGTAGGAGGCCACACATGAGAGTTGCCTTTGAAACCTGAGATCTAGGCCCAGGATGGCTTTCCTCAGAGAACTGAAAATCTCAGCAAGGATATCGCATAATTTTATTCTGAAAAACTTGGCAGCCATAGTTAAGAGTCAAAAGACACATGGACCTCCCGTTGTAGACCTCCATAGGCCTTGCTTCATGTGACCTTTTGGCCAGTGTTTGGGAAGCCTTGCCTGTTAGAGTTCCTCAGAGCTTTCATTGAAATGAGCTTCCTCCCCATGTAATGGTTCCTTGAAGAATGGAAACCCCAAAGTGCCTCCAACTTCATTCTTGAAAAATGGATAGATAAATACCATGATATTTTTGAAATTCCCAATGACCAAGTGGCACTGGAGAACCATTGGATGTTCTGTTGCAGACAGTGGCTTGATTGTTGTGTTACAGACAGTGCCTTGATTGACTGGGTTTCATGAAAATGGTGCAGAACAGAGATGCCAGTAAGTTGGAGCCTGCTGAGTAGTGGGCCTAGAGCAGTGGTGGGCAGGTGTGTGATAATACAACTGTGGTGTCGCCATGTGGATCTGCCATTGGCTTCCAAATAGCTTGTGACTGACTTGGTACAGCCAGCAGACCATTATATGAAAAGGCATCTTGTTATATGGAGAGGTTTCAGGGCAATGTTCACAATCAAGTTGCTATGGTCAAGGGGGCAAGTTATGTGGGATAGAACCCTGGTTGGTGAATTCTCCTGCACACCCTGACCCAACACACGTGACAGAACTCCCTCCAGCCCTATATTCTAGTTGAACTCCTTGTATTCCATGAAGCAAATACCAACCTCCCATTGCAGCATCAAGAAACACCACAACCTCGCCAGCACTTGTTGTTGTTTGATTTCATAATGGCTGCCAATCTTACTGGAGTGAGAAAAGGGTTCTCTTGTACATTGCTGGTGGGGCTGCAAATTGGTGCGGCCAATTTGGAAAGCAGTATGGAGATTCCTGGGAAAGCTGGGAATGGAACCACCATTTGACCCAGCTATTGCCCTTCTCGGACTATTCCCTGAAGACCTTAAAAGAGCTTATTACAGGGATACTGCCACATCGATGTTCATAGCAGCACAATTTACAATAGCTAGATTGTGGAACCAACCCAGATGCCCTTCAATGGATGAATGGATTAAAAAAATGTGGCATCTATACACCATGGAGTATTACGCAGCACTAAAAAATGACAAAATCTTGGAATTTGCAGGGAAATGGATAGCACTAGAGCAGATTATGCTTAGTGAAGCTAGCCAATCCCTAAAAAACAAATACCAAATGTCATCTTTGATATAATGAGAGCAACTAAGAATAAAGCAGGGAAGAAGAGCAGGAAGAAAAGATTAACATTAAACAGAGACATGAGGTGGGAGTTAAAGGGAGAGAAAAGGGGAATTGCATGGAAACGGAGGGAGACCCTCATTGTTATACTAAATTACATATAAGAGGTTGTAAGTGGAATGGGAAAATAAATAAGGTGAGAAATGAATTACAGTAGAAGGGGTAGAGAGAGAAGATGGGAGGGGAGGGGAGGGGGGATAGTCGAGGATAGGAAAGGTAGCAGAATACAACAGTTACTATTATGGTATTATGTAAAAATGTGGATGTGTAACCCATGTGATTCTGCAATCTGTACTTGGGGCAAAAAAGGGAGTTCATAACTCACTTGAAGCTAATGTATGCTAAGGTATGAAATTTGATATGTCAAGAGCTTTGTAGGGTTTTGAACAACCAATAAAAAAATAAAATTAAAAAAAAAAGAAAGAAACACCACAAAAAGGGCAGGATGACCAAATGGCTTCACAGTCCACTCAGGGAGACAATAAGCTTCCAGTGGCCACAGTTTACCAACAAAGAGAGAAATCAACACTGGTACCACATGTTCAATGGAAAATAAGAAACGATGTCCTCCAGGTCACATAGATGCAGATCCAGGTTTGATGGTCTCACCAGAAATGAAGCTAAAGCTCCAGACAACAAGATATATTTCAAGTGTCCAAACTCAGAGGCAGTTTTACAAGAAGGCTATTGGCCAGCAGAGTTCCATGTTTGTGGAGTGTTTACACAGTCACTTACTTTTGGAAACTCCTCTACCACCTCCAAGGTTGTGAACTCCTGTGCATTTTCTATTCCAGATATGTATTCACAGATTTTCTAACTCTTCTCTTCGAATTGCATCTTACATCAGGTGAAGGTAATATCAAAGGATTTATCTGGATGAGAGTGGAAAGACTTTTGTGTAGGACATATTTGCATACATATTGGATTCATTTTCCAATTTTCCATTTCAAATACTTTATCTCTGACACTAAACCACACCCTACTAGTCTCTGACTACTAATCCTAATATGAGGCAGAAAAATAACCCAAACATAATAGAAATACAAGCAGTTCAGAGGAGGCATGGTGTATAGTTGGACTTGCCTTTTGCGTTTTAAAGGTTAGGGGTTATAAATCTAGACAATTTTTTGTTGCAATAGTTGTCCATGTGGTTTTAAAGATAACAAATATGTGAATTCTTGTCTCTCTTTCTCTGTAGCCTACTCAGCAAATATATTTTTATATACACATAGAGAATCCTACCTGGTACTACACGTACATTCTTGTGAGGTGGCTAACTTGGCAGATACAAATTGAGAGAAAAGATCACTCCTTCTAAATGTCGTTGGAACTGAAAATTCAACCAATGGGTGAGCTTCCTAGTTGAACAAAATTATACACAAATCCATGTTCAGTACAATGAATATTTTTGGATCTGTGGATGATATATATTTCATGGTGAATTTTGATTGGCATATATTGCTATTTTTAATGTTTCTGGGTGTGTATGTGTGTGTGTCTGTGTGTGTGTGTGTATATATATATATATATATATATATATATATATATATATATATATACTCTCTCTCCTTCTATTTTTCAAAATATGAAATATATGTGTCTTATATACACTCCCTAATTTTATTCATGTTCATGAATGTGGATTTATAATCAACTTTTCACAAGATTATTCTCAAAAAATTTCATCCACCTGAAATACATATTTGTTTCCTAGTACTGAAAACTAACTTCAGTGAATGGTGCATACAAATCCTAATATTTCTATAGTAACTGACACAGTTTATCATCAATGCAAGTAGATGCCTATGGGACATGATGTGTTTATCGATGTTCATTTTTATTCAACACTGGGACATTACAATTTCTTCAGTTTATGCACATCATAGGATATATATTTCCTCCACAGGTTAGCAAATTTATAGGCATTTGTTTCACTTTCAATCACTTCCTGCTTTAGAACACATGGATTCCTCCATGTTTCTTGACTGATCTTTTCATGAGATTTCTTTCCAAACACATTATTTTCGAATTCCTTTATCACTTTTGAAGCAAAACGGACACACACTGCATGATAAATCATAACTATAATATTACTATTAGATGTATAACTGGTTGGAATGAATGATTTTATATTAATATAAGATTTCTTATATATTTTCCGATATCAATTCAATACATTTTGTAAAGTGGAACCAGTTATATTATCTATTCACAGTATGGTCTATTCATGCATTATCTCTATATTCATAGACACAGTTTACACCTCTTTGTACCCCCAATACTAATTTATACATCTTCAAAATATTGCTCCCAGAAATGGTGGAAGAAATACTCATGTCACCTGATCTACATATGCATGTTATCACAGTAGTATTCTGGACACAAAATGCAAAAGTCACACGTATGACTGTAACAAAGCCTAAACGGAAACTGAACATGGATTACTAAAAACATCCATGTCCAGGTTGCCTAATGCTCTCAAATGATCATCCTGTTGGTGACTACATATTTGTTTCTTCCTAAGATTATATATTCAACCTCAATACCATTGAAAATGTCTAATTTTTTCACTCACTTTGTACTTTGCCTGATTTCCTAATGTCTCTATTGATATCTACTTTCCTACATATTTTCTCCAGTTCAACATTGTGACTGACCCTTCACATGTGCTGACATTGACATTCACTCTCTAACCGAAACCCTATTGCTTATGAACTTTGGTCCAAATCCTATACTCACTCTTCTTCCGAAACATACTGACTATGTTCCTGATCCTATCGACTATCCCTTTTTGAGTAGATGTTCTCTACTACATTCAATCATCCAAGGTACAAGATCCTATGCCATTGTATATCGATTTTTCTGAAACATGTATCTAGAACGTAATTCAAAGCTACGTATCGCAATCAGTTGCCCAATGCATTTCTGAGCTTCAAATCTTACCTAGATTTCTGTTTTCATACTTATATTTCATCTCTATATTGCTATAAATATTGCAGGTTCCCAATACCATTTTCATCCCGCATAATGATTCCTTGCCCAAATCGAACCTGTTATTAACCCTAACCATACACTGTTGCTTCAATCTAAAATTACAAAAGAGCAGGGACAGAGTTCGCCTTACAATACAGGAATGTAGGGTATCTTCCAACTGCTGAGAACCTCAAAGTTCGATGCAGAAATGATCCCTGGAGAAGATGTAGGCAGCTATGAAGGATCTGAGAGAGCAAAATCCATCTTCATGGCAAACAACCTGAACAGGACAAAGGGATGTGTATGCATCAGCCTTTCTCTTCTTAATGTAGAGAAGATGGACCTAAGCAGGCCTGCGTGGAGAGCTGTTCCCAGGTGCCTATTTTGATATACCATTGTAACAAGTCAAATTGTCACACAAAGTAGGAGCAGCCTCCATCTCATGGAACCCTTGGAAGCAACGGTTAGGACAATGTTGTTGCCAAGGCAGTGACCTCATTCAGTTCCTGAAGGAAGTGTCCTAGCTAACTTCCTTGGTGATGGAACTCTCTGAAATTGTGATGCAAGAAGCCAGGCATCGAGAGCCAGTCCCAGTCCCAGTCCCAGTGGGCTCACTGGTTTGTATTTACCAAGTACAGATTCAGACCTTCTTGGTACCTACTGATTTGAGGATGGCCAAATGCCAATTGAGCTCTGAAGAGAGGCCTTTCCTGAGATAGCAGGTAGTGGCTAACTGCAGGCTCCTCAAAGCATCACAGAGTTGGCCAAGGAGACAAAATCTGAGAGAGGAAAGGCCATTTCGAGAAGAACATAGTATGGCCCACCAGTCAGAGGACACTCCAGATAGTCACAGATCCACTTTTGGGAATGAGGTGACTTTATGTGTGTGGGTGTGAGTTTGTGGTTTTGTCTCATATTCTGCAAATAGGTAAAAAAGGTGGTTCGTTTGCTTTGGAGTCTACTGTTGATAGTAACTCTTTTGACAAGGCGAGTGTTTCTATGTCTGTGTATCCACTGTGTCCGTGGTTTTAGACATTAGAAAAGAGAATGCATCAATGGAGGTGTCCTGTCTAGTAGAAAGCTTCCCAGCATTCATCGTTCATAAGTGATGAATAGACTGTGGCTTGTCTTATGGATAGGAAACAACTACTAACTTCCTAAGTTCTGGTTTTCTTCCTGAATTCTGGCCACTCTCCAGAATGAGCTCATGATTTATTGTCCAAGATATGTACAACCTCCATGCTTTGTGACATGGCCATGTTCTTGATAGCTGAAGGGAATGGGAACATCTCAGATATTAGTGTGACCAGTAAAGTCTCATTGGAGAAACCCTGCTTTGGGCCATTTGCTTACCTATGGTTCTGTTGCCTTGAATGTCAGGAAGGTCTTTGTTTCAGGCCACCCCTTTTTGAAGCCTGAAGAAACAGTTTTCAAATGGAAATGAATGGGCATCACCTGTGGCTCTTTGCTTAATTTCTTTGGAAAGGGATGTGTCTTAATCAGACACTAGGCCCTGGTTGAGGCTGTGGCTAAGATTCTCAGCTCCTGATAAATCTAAAGAAGATCCCATGTGTGCATCCAAAACCAAAATGGCAAAAGGATCAGTCATTGTGGATGAAGACTCTTGCCTTCCTCTGTTAGGTTCCTGACGTCCATCAAGTGAGAATAGGATTCCTATAGGTCAAATGAGTTATTCAAAGTCCTGCATAAGTGCTTGGTTTCTCTCATGATGCCAAATCACATAAGCAATCTATACCTGACAGTCAGTAGGCCTCAAATTGGAGAAGCAGAGCAGTATTAACGGCACGCCTATTTGATCACTCTTGGTTCACAGAAAGGGTTTCCAGACCACCCTAAATTTAGACAAATGAGGGGCAATGGTGGATATTTTGGACACTGTCTTGGGCTGCATCCCTCATGGAAACCTCCAGCCAGAGTTTATGATGAGTGCCTATATGGATGAAGATGAGGGCCATGTGGGAATGTTTTGGTTTTAATTGTGGTCATTTGTGTGGCGGTTGGAAGAGATGACAGGGTCCACATGGGCTTGAACTCTGGTGTGATTCTCCTTGGAGACTGAGTTCTGGAACTGACCTCAGAGAAGTATTGCCATTAATTGTGTTGGCATTGTAGGAGGCCACACATGAGAGTTGCCCTTGAAACCTGAGATCTAGGCCCAGGATGGCTTTCCACAGAGAGCTGAAAATCTCAGCAAGGATATCACATGATTTTATTCTGAAAAACTTGGCAGCCATAGTTAGAGTCAAAAGACACATGGACCTCACGTTGTAGACCTCAATGGGCCTGGCTGCATGTGTCCTTTTGGCCAGTGTTTGGGAAGCCTTGCCTGTTAGAGTTCCTCAGAGCTTTCATTGAAATGAGCTTCCTCCCCATGTAATGGTTCCTGGATGAATGGAAACCCCAAAGTGCCTCCAACTTCATTCTTGAAAAATGGAAAGATAAACACCATGAAATTTTTGAAATTCCCAATGACCAGATGGCACTGGAGAACCATTGGATGTCCTGTTGCTGATCATGAGTGTAACAGACAGTGCCTTGATTGACTGGGTTTCATGAAAATGGTGTAGAACAGAGATGCCAGTAAGTTGGAGCCTGCTGAGTAGTGGGCCTAGAGCAGTGGTAGGCAGGTGTGTGATAATACATCTGTGATGTGGCCATGTGGATCTGCCATTGGCGTCCAAATGGCTTGTGACTGACTTGATGCAGCCAGGAGACCATTATATGAAAAGGCATCTTGTTACATGCAGAGTTTTCAGGGCAATGTTCAGAATTAGGTTGCTATGGTCAAGGCGGCAAGCAATGTGGGATAGAAGCCCAGTTGGTGCATTCTCCTGCAGAGCCTGACCCACCACACGTTACAAGACTCCCTCATGCACTGTGTCCCAGTTGAACTCCTTGTATGTCATGAATCAAATACCAAACTCCCAGTGCAGCACCAAAAAACACCACGAAAAGTGGAGGATGACCAAATGGCTTCAAAGTCCACACGGGGAGTCACTTTGCCCGAAGAGGCCACAGTTTACCTACAAAGAGACTTCAGCACTGATGCCTCATGTTCATCAGAAAATAAGAAACCATGTCCTCCAGGTCATATAGATACTGACCCAGGTTTGATGGTCTCACTTCAAAGGAAGCTAAAGCTCCTGAAAACAACATATATTTCAAATGCCCAAACTCAGAGGCAGTTTCTCAAGAAGTCTTTAGGCCAGCATAGCTCCATGATTGTGGAGTGTTTACACTGTCCCTTACTTTTGGAAACTCCTCTACCACCTCCAAGGTTGTGAACTCCTGATCATTTTCCATTCCACATATGTATTCACAGATTTTCTAACTCTTCTTTTCTAATTGTGTTTTACCTGGGTCGAAGATAATTTCAAGGCATTTTTCTGGATGAGAGTGGGAATATTTTTTGTGGCACATATTTGCATACACATTGGATTTATTTTCCTATTTTCCATTTGAAATACTGAATCCGTGACACTAACCCATACCCTACTTGTCTCTGACTACTAATCCTAATAAGATGGAGAAAAATAACCCAAACAGAATATAAATACAAGCAGTTCAGAGGAGGCATGGTGTATAGTTGGACATGGCTTTTGCATGACAAAATGTAGGTGCTATAAATCTAGTCGATTTAAATTGAAATAGTTCTCCATGTATTTTTAAATTTAACAAATATGTGAATTCCTCTCTCCCATTTTATGTAACCTATTGAGCACATCTATTTTTATATGCACATATAGAATACTACCTGGTATCACACATACGTTCTTGTGAGGTGTCTGACTTGACAGATACAAATGATGAGAAGTGATCACTCCACCTAAACGCTATGGGATTTGAAAATTCATCCTATGTGTGAGCCTCCTAGTTGAACAATATTATACATAAATCCATGTTCAGTAAATTGAATATTTTTCTATCTGTGTAAGATATATATATCACGGTGAATTTCGATTGGCATATATATTGCTACTTTTTAATGTCTCTCTCTCTCTCTCTGTGTGTATATATACACACTCCAGATTTTTTTAAAATATAAAATATATATGCCTTATTATACACTCCCTAAATTTTTTCATATTCATGTATGTGGATTTATAGTCAACATTTCAAAAGCTTATTCTCTGAAATATTCATCCACCGGAAATACATATTTGCTTCCTAGTAATGAAAACTAACTTCAGTGAATGGTGCATACATATCCTAATATTTCTACAATAATTGACCCAGTTTCTCATTAATGCAAGTAGATTCATATGGGACATGATGTGTATTTTCATGTTCATTCTTATTCGCCACTGGTATATTACTATTTCTTCAGGTAATGCACATAATAGAGTATATATTTCATCCACAAGTTAGCAAAATTATGGGTATGTGTTTCACTTTCAATAATTTTCTGTTTCAGAACACATGTATACCTCCATGTTTCTTGACTGGTCTTTTCATGAGACTTCTTACCAAACCCATTATTTTCGATTTCCATAATCCCTTTTGAAGCAAAACTCACACACCGTTCATGATAAACCATAACCCTAATATTACCATTAGATGTATAACTGGATGGAATGAATGATTGTATATCAATATAAGATTTCTTATATATTTTCAGATATCAAATCAATCCATTATTTAAAGTGGAACCAGTTATATTATTTATTCACAGTATAGTCTATTCATGCATTGTCTCCATATTCATAGACACAGGGTACACCTCATTGTAAACTCAATACTAATTTATACGTATTCAAATTATGGCTCCCAGAAATGGTGGAAGAAATATTCATGTCACCTGATCTACATATACAATTTAACCCAGTAATATTCTGGACACAAAAAGAAAAGGTCACACTTATGTTTCTACCAAAGCCTAAATGTAAAGTGAACATGGATTACTAAAAACATCCATGTCCAGGTTACCTAATGCTCTCAAAAGTCAATCCTATTTGTGACAATATATTCGTTTCTTCCTAAGATAATATATCCAAAATCAACCTTGTTGAAAATGCCTAATTCTATCACACACTTTATACTTTGCCTGATTTCGTAATGTCTCTATTGATACCTGCTTTCCTACATATTTTCCCCAGTTCATCATTGTGATGGTTCATATGTGCTCACATTTACATTCACGCTCTAACCAAAACCCTATTGCTAAAAAACTTTTGTTCCAAATCATATACTCACTCTCCTTCGTAAACATACCGACTATCTTCCTAATCCTACCGACTATCCCTTTTTGACTGGATGTTCTCTTCTACATTCAATCATCCAAGTAATGTTCAGGTGAGCGTCGGAGGAAGAGACCACCAAGAGACTGTCTCATGGAACAGCAAAGGGTTTATTGGGGGTCCAGCATGCTGGGGCTCAGAGCTCCCTTGAATCGAGCAGAGAGCCCTGAGGACATCTTAAGCAGAGCTTATGTGTTTTCCTTGTAGAGGGCAGGGAGGGAAGTTTATTGATGGGTCAGGGCGAGTGGGCAGTTTGCATGCAACCGGGAGAGGGAGTACATTATATATTTTGGAAGTTGGAGACAGCACATTCTGGGAACAAGATTAGCAAACAGTTCTCAAGATTTCAACAGTGTTTTGTTAAGCATACATAAAAAAAGGAAGTGACAAGTACCATTTTATTATCCTTTCATTCCCCACATCTTCTTCTGGCTACTTTTAATCATAAAAGTGATCATTGGAGTGGTGTCACATTCTATGTCTGCTAGTGGGGTATTACCATAAGTTTAACTTGTCTAATTTGAGCTTGGAGAAATGAAAATACATGGTTGAGCAAACAGGGTTTTATAGTTAGCAAGAATGTGAGTATTATTATTGGACTGGCCAAGGTTGATAAACGTATAGTTAACCAGGGGGACTGTGTGAACCAAGACTCAAACCACCCTTTTTGGGCCTCTCTCTTTCGTTGACACTCTTCAAGGCATCCTTTTATTTTACTCATAAATTTTTTACAACTCCAGTATTGTTGCCATAAAAATAACATTCTTCCCTCAATGCAGCACAAAGGCACCATTCTCTCATGAAGAGGAGGTCCAACCCTCGATTGTTGTATGAAACAACATCAGAGAGAGAGGTTAAAGATTCCCACAAAGCTGTGATGGAGGTTTCTAATATCTTTAAGTTTTGGTCTATTGCTGCTTCTAATTGGGTATTTTGCTGTGTACCATGGACCAAGGCAGTGGTTCCTGTGACCTCCCCTGCAGCAACTCGTATTCCTAATAGGATGGCTGAAGTGAGGGATATATGTTCCCTGTGGAACCGGGTTGTATGCCCCCCTGTTTGATCTTCAAATGAACCTGCATCATGATAGAGCATTCTGGGTAACCTCTGCACCATTACACATTTAATCACCACTGTTGACCATTTAATGAAAACATAAAAATGTTTAAGTATATAGAATTATACTCTTGTAGGAACAGTCAAGACAAGGCACCTAAGATAGCACCAAAGCTAGGGAAACAGTCCTATTTGGTTGCAAACGGATTCATAGGGCATTGCTTCTGTTGTAATCAATTAATCCCATGAACCCCAAGTTTAGGAAGTTTCAGAATTTTGTACCCAACATGTAAGGGAATGTGCTCAGAAGTTCACAGTCAGCAGAAATTCACAAAAAGCAGTTTTTTTATGTTTTTTTCTTCTGTTCTGAGCAAATTAACTTTTCAAGGACACCTGGGAGGGGGAGAGATATTTCATCCCTTTCTTTTTTCCGCTTGCCAGCTATTACCATGGAGCCAGTTGGTAACTTCTTTATCATAGAAATGTAGCCATCTCTTTGAAGCCCCAGCTCAAAGTCAGAGGCCTTGTTCACATATTTTGTGAAAAACTAGTAAGGGGGTGTCTAGCTTACAAGTACTGATTGTTTTAGCCAGTGGCCAAGTAGAACAGGGCCACATGAAAACAGGAAGTTTGTCTACACTGAACTCTTTTATAGGGACTCTTTTGCTGAACGTCCTAAAGTCAGCCATGGTGAAGACATCTGGAGAAGATCAGTTAAGACTTTTCTGTGGGTGTGGAACAGAGGGGAAAGAGAGGGAAGGCGGGACTTAGAGCAGTTCCGAGGATCTGAGAATGAGTACGGAGAGATGTAAAAGAATAATGGGAAAGGGGTTTGGGATTTTCTAGCAACAAAAACTTGAGCAGTAGAACAGGTAGAAAAGAGGGGAAGATGGGAGTGTGTATCCAAAAAGCCTGTGAGGGACTTTAAATTCTTAGTAACCTGTTTTCAGTGATGACAAAGCAACTTTAAAGACCATTTTTATTACATCTTGGATAGGGGTCTTCTCAGCTGTTTTGAGCTTTAGGTTAGCTGGTAAAAGGACCTGGTGAAACCCCGTATGGGTGCTGACAGGAGAAGAGAGGAGTGAGTGGGTAGAGTGGTAACTAAGTACCTGCTACCTCAGCAAGGGGGCAATGGTCTGAGAACCGGCGGATGTTTGGGTTGTTGATCTAGTAACGGGATAAGAGAAATCAGGTTGTTGAGGTTGGAGTGACAGCAGAGAGACTAGAGCAGAAGGCTGAGGGTGAGGATCTATTGGAGAAGCATAGTTCAGGATGTGAGCGAAGGACGGAAAAGGCCTCCACATAGGGGAATCTCTTTTCACGCCTTTGAGCCCTTCCCAAAGTTAAAAAGGTTCCACAGAATTTGAGGATCTAGAGACCCCTCTGGGGGCCATCGATTTAGGTTATCTTATTGGTAATATGGCCAATGCTGTGTACTGAATTTGATTAGGAGTTTGGGTTCCATCGTGCAGCCCCTGTATGCTCACATCCCCTTGATTACAGAAGAAGTCGGCTTTTCCCACACACAGCCATGGCTGTTTGTGGCTTTGATAGTTCACCGGGCAAACATAGTAATCTAGGCTAGCCGACCTGCATCTGGCTCACGTGTCCCTACATCCATAATGTTTGTTTCCATTACATATGATACGGAAGGGATTTAATGGAATTTTAGTGGGATCCTCTTCTTCAGGGATATCTGAATAGGAAAGACATATAGCCAGCTGACAAATGTCTGGGTGGAGAGATGGCCACCAGGTCCCTAAGGGGGCTGTATGCAAGATTGATTAAACTTCTTGTCCAGTAGGATTTGTGATCAGCCATCGCTGCTGAAAGGGGTGATGAGGGTTAGAAATACTGGTGGTCAAGGGGAGAGTCTATAGCCTTATCCACACGGCGAATGTGCAATTTGAAAGGGTTACCAGTCTTTTCCAGTTTCCAGCCAATTCCAGTTTCCAGTCAATGTCTGGACAGGGCGCAGGCTTGAGATGAGAGGCATGGATCCAGGAAGTGATTCCATCTACCTTTACCACTCTAGGTGTTATAAGTAGCACCTGGAATGGTCCTTTCCAGCGGGGTTCCAGCGATGTCACCTGATGTCGTCTTACGAAGACAAAGTCTCTTACTTCATATCGATGTGGAGGCCCCTCGTCCCCAGTTTGGTAGGCAGTGACCAGCTGTTTTCACAGGTGTCGCTGAATTCTTTGAAGAGCTTTAAGTCTGTCAAGCAAGCTGGTGTGGAAGGGATTGTAAGGTCTTAGAGTTGGTGTTAGGTCCCTTACTGGAGGAGGGGCACCATAGAGAATTTCATAGGGGGTGAGGTTACACTAAAATCAGAGTGAGTATTTTCTTCATTTAACAGTGCATAAGGCAGGAGCATAGTACAATCTTTTATTCCGGTCTCTAAGCTTAATTTTGTTAAGGTCTGTTTAATGGTTTGGTTCATTCTTTCTACCTGTCCTAAACTCTGGGGTCTATAAGCACAATGTAACTTCCAATTAATCCCCAGGGTCCTGGCTAACCCCTGACTTACCTGGGCCATGAACGCCGGCCCATTATCAGACCCTATTAACTTAGGCAGGCTGTATCTTGGAAAAATATCTTCTAGGATATTCTTGACCAAAATTTGCGCTATTTCTTTTCTTTTTTTTTCTTTTTTTTTTTGTGGGGAAGGCTTCAATGCATCCTGAAAATGTATCTACAAAGACTAGGAGATATTTAAGTCCATACCTTGCTGGCTTTATTTCAGTAATGTCCACTTCCCAGTATTGTCCTGGTTTGGTTCCTCGTATGTGCTTTTATACAGGAAGCTTGGAAGGGTAAGCATTTACCAATTGATGAACCCGACAGGCTTTTGTTACCCATTCAGTTATTTTCTTCACTGTGAGTCTGTTAGTGGAAAACTCTGTTCTTGATCCTTCAGGAATGCCTGCAGTTTCTTTGAACCAAGGTGAGTGAGTTGATGTACATTTTCTACTGACATAGTTAGAGCCGTGGCTCTTGGAGTTTTTACTGAAAGATTTAGAAATTCCACTTAAGGGCCTTCAGGGTTAAAATTTATTTTGGCCCAGAGCTTGGTGAGCAGATCTCCGCTGATCAATGGGGCCAGACATTCTGGGACTACTAGGAAGGAGTGATGGATTTTTCCTTTTCCCAGGTCCATGGTCCTCTTAGTTGTCCAAGCCCGATATTTACTGCCATTAGCCCCTTGAAATAGAGATTTTTTATTTGATAGAGGGCCCAATGTGGCCTTATGGGCTCAGTATATTGCCCCTGTATCCACTTCAAAGTTTACTGGGGTCCCCTCCACTTCAAAAGTTACTCTGAGCTCGGGGAGGGGATCTGAGCCCCGACTTTCTTAGTCATCCTCCAGAGTCAGAATGGCTGGCTGGCGTGGCTGTCGCTTTCTATGTCAATTTTGGCCCAGTTTCCTTTTTGTTTGAGTAGGCACATTGATCCGAGGCCAAGGGTGGCCTCTGTCGTGGGCCAACGTATACCTTCTTGTCTCCCTGTTTCTTAATTTTTGGCCTATTTGTTGTTGTGACCTGGACCTTAGTCAATGCCTTACTCTGCCTTTTGTTTCTTTTATCCTCCATTTGCTCCCTTCTCTTCCTCAGTTTCTCTCTTATAGTATACCTTCTCAGCTTCTCTGACTAAATCTCTCAAAGTCATATCTTGTAATCAATCTAAGCTTTGTAACTTTGTTTTAATATCCAGGGCAGTTTGCCCAATAAAGGCCATCGTGACAGATGCCTTTTGATTCTCTGCCTGACGATAAAAAGGATTATAGCTCCTATATGCCTCCATAATTCTCTCTAGAAACATAGAGGGAGATTCATCAGGCCCCTGATAATCTCTCTTACCTTGGCCAAATTAGTTGGTCACTAGCGGCTGCTCGGAGACCCACTATTAGAGCCCGGCGATAAGTATACAGATGCTCCCTACCTTCAAAGGTGTTGGGGTCCCAGTTGGGTCGGTTCAAGGGAAAGCTGGCTTTGATTATGTTGGTAAGTTGTGTCGGATGCACACCTGGTCCAAGGATTTTTTTTTAGCTTCCTGGAGAATTCCCTTTTTTTCCTCTGTCATGAAGAAAGTCCCTAGCAGTTGTTGGCTGTCATCCGAAGTAGGCTGGTGTGAAAACATCAATGACTCAACCACAGCTGAGAGCCGGGTGGGGTCCTCGGAAAAAGGGGGATTGTAATTTTTTAAGTTACATAGGTCTGAAGAGAAGAACGGCCAATACTGGTAGGCTTGAATTTTCCCCCAATGGCCATTGTCAATCATTGGTCCATAGGGTCGAAGGGGAGGCATCCCAAGAGTTCCAGTGTTTTCAATCATTCACCGCCAGCGAGTTCCTTTAGCAGGGCCAGCTTCCTCCATGGGAGGAGGTGCTGTGTGTGCTACAGGGGAATTACCTGGAGGGCGCTGGGCCGGCTTAGCTTCCTTCAATGGAGGAGAGGCTGAGTCAGCAGCAGGGGTATCACTTAGAGGGTGTTGGGGGTTAGAGGATGAGGGCAGGGGATAAGGAGGGGGAGGAGAGTCCAGTAGACTCAAATCTGGTGACACAGGGAAAACAGAGTGTGGAGGAGGAGGAGGAGCAGAGTGTTTGTGAGTTCCTGGGGGAAGGAGTCATTGCGGGGGCAGGGGAAAGGAAAGGCTTGACCCATTGAGGAGGAAATTTGCAGAGGTCCTGCTGAATGAAAATATATGGCTGTTGATCCAGATGACTATCTGGCCACGGCTGAAAGACAATATCTCTGAATTATAAATTAGTGGGAAGTAGAAAGATCCTTCTAGGGGCCATCCGACTCCAAAGGTGGGCCATTCTGAGGTACAGAGAGTCTGCCACATCCGGGGCTTTACTGAAATAAAGAGATTCTGAGCCCTTAAACGGACTTTGGTATAGTGATCAAGGGTCAGGGAGAGAGGCATTGAAGTGCTCTGTTCCATAATGAGAGATACACAAACAGTGAAAGCAAGACACATGACACAGGCAAGACAAGACAATAAAGACAGGCAATGGACGTTCAACACTGAGACCATGACTGAGTAGCCGGCAAAATCCGATGGACTGGCAATACTGAATCCGAAACAAAATATCACTGAGTCAAGGAGACTATTGTTCCTCAATTTCCCGAGTCCTCTCAGGCGTCCTCCAGGGACGTGGCCTGTGGTTCTGTAACACGACTGTCAGCCACCATCAGAGAGAGCTCACACTCTTCATTGACAGCCATTTTGCCAAACCCTAACCTGAAACCTGAAACCAGAAAGAGGCGCCTTACTTATCTGAGGGGGGTCCATTGGGGTCTCTCGTCCACCGCTGCTTGATCTCTGTGGAACCTCCATATGTAAAGGTCGGGCTAGTGTCAGAGGAAGGGACAACCAAGAGACTTTAACATGCAACAGCAAAGGATTTACGGGGGGTCCAGCATGCTGGGGCTCAGAGTTCACTTGAATAGAGCAGAGAGCCCTGAGAACAGCTTCAGCAGAGCTTATATACTTTTCTTGGAGAGGGCAGGGAGGGAAGTTTATTGATGGGTAAGGGTCAGTGGGCGGTTAGCGCTTAACCGGGTGAGGGAGTACAATCTGCAGTTTGGCAGATGCGGACAGCACATTCTGGGAACAAGATTAGCAAACAATTCTCAAGATTTCAACAGTGTTTTATTAAGCGTACAGAAACACAGGAAGTGACAAGTACCTATTTTATTAAACTTTCACTACCAACTATCCCTTTTTGACTGGTTGTTCGCTTCTACATTCAATCATCCAAGGTACAAGGTCCTATGTCATTGTATATGGATTTATCTAAGACAACTTTGCAGAAAGTAATTCAAAGCTAAGTAGTCCCAATCAAGGGACCAATGCGCTTCTGGGCTTCAAATCTTACTTAGATTTCTGTTTTCATACATATATTTTACCTATGTATTCTACATATATTCAAATATATATATATATATATATATATATATATATATATATATATATATATATATATATATATATCTCATAGTATATATATTTCATCCAGAGTTTCACAAATTTATAAGAATTTTTTTCATGTTTAATCAATTCTTTCTTCAGAACACATTTATTCCTCCAGGTCTCTTGACTGGTCTTTTCATGAGACTTCTTGCCAAACACATTATTTTTGACTTCCACAATCACTTTTGAAGCAAAACTCACACACTCTTCATGATAAACCATAACACTCATATTACCATTAGAATGTAACAGGATGGAATGAATGATTGTATAGCAATATAAGATTTTCTGTATATTTTCAGATATCAATTCAAAAAATTATTTAAAGTTGGAACCAGTTATATTATTTATTCTCAGGATGGTCTATTCATGCATTATCTCTATATCCAAAGACTCCAGGTACACCTAATTTTACACCCAACACTTATTTATACGTCTTCAAAATATTGCTCACAGAAATGGTGGAAGAAATACACATGTCACCTGATGTCCATATACATTTTATCACAGTAATATTCTCGACAAAAAAGCAAAGGTCACACTTTGATTGTACGAAAGCCTAAATGGAAAGTGAGCATGGATTACTAAAAACATCTATGTGCAGGTTGCCTAATGCTCTCAAATGTCAATCCTATTGTTGAGTACATATTTGTTTCTTCCTTAGATTATATATTCAACAACAACCCTGTTAAAAATGCCTAATCCTATCACTGACTTTATACTTTGCCTGATTTCATAATGTCTGTATTCATATCTGCTTTCCTATATATTTTCCCCAGTTCATCATTGTGACTGACTCTTCACATATACTAACTTTTACATTCACTCTCTATCTGAAACCCAATTGCTAAAGAACTTTTGCTGCCAATCCTATACTCACCCTTCTTCCTAAACCTACCAACTATCTTTCTAATAATACCGACTATCCCTGTTTGACTGGATGTTCTCTTCAACATTCAATCATCCAAGGTACAAGGTCCTATGCCATGGTATATCGATTTATCTGACACATCTGTGCAGAACAAAATTCAAAGCTAAGTATCCCAATCAAGGGCCTAATGCTCTTCTGGGCTTCATATCTTACCTAGATTTCTGTTTTCATACTTATATTTCACTTGTATATTCTTGTAAATATCACAGGTACCCAATACCATTATTCATCAATCAGAATGATTCCTAAGCCAAATCGAACCTGTTATTAAGCCTTACCATACACTTTTCCCTCAATCTAACTATACAGAAGAGCAGGGACAGAGTTTGTCTTACAATACAGAAATAGAGGGGATCTTCCACCGGCAGAGAACCTCAAGGTCCATGCAGAAATGATCCCTGGAGAAGATGTATGCAGCTATTTAGGACCTGAGAGAGCAAAAGTCATCTTCCATGGCAAACAACCTGCTCAGAATGAAGGGATTTGTCTGAATCAGCCACTTTCTTCTTTATGTAGAGAAGACGGACCAAGCGAGGCTTGTATGGTGAGCTGTTCCCAGGTGCCTATGGTTGATATACCATTTTAACTTGTGAAACTGTCACAGGAAGTAGAGGCAGCCTCCATCACATGAGACCCTTCGAAGCTACTGTTAAAACAAAGTGGTTGCCAAGGCAGTGTCATAATTCAGTTCCTGAAGGAAGTGAACTAACTAATTTATTGGTGATGGAGCTCTCTGAACTTGGGATCCAAGAAGCCTGGCATCCAGAGACAGTCCCAGTCACAGTCCCAGTGGGCTAACTTATTTGGATTTACCAAGAACAGAGTAAGTCTTTTTTGGTACCTACTGATATGAGGATGGCCAAATGCCAGGAAAGCTCTGAAGAGGGGTCTTTCATGAAAAAGCAGGTAGTGGCTCACCACTGGCTCCTGACAACTTCACAGTGTTGGCCAAGGAGACCAGATCTGAGACAGGACAGGCCATTTTGGGGGAACAAATAATGGCCAACCAGTCAGAGGACACTACGGATATTCACAGACCTTCTTGGGTAAAGAAGTTGCCTTTGTGGGTGTGGGTGTGTGTTTGTGGCTTTGTCACATGTTCTGAGAATTGATAGGAAAAGCAGTTTGTTTGGTTTGGAGTGGACTATTTCTAGTAAGTCATTTGACAAGGCGAGTGTTTCTAGGTCTGTGTATCCCACTGTGTCCGTGGTGGTCGACATTAGAAAAGAGAATGTATCAATGGATGTGTCCTGTCTAGTAGAAAGCTTCCCAGCATTCATTCTGCCCAATTTGTGAATGGACTGCGGTTTGACTTTTCGATTGGCAACACCTCCTATCTCCTTAAGTTTCTGTTTTCTTCCTGAATTGTGGGCACTGTCCAGAATGAACAAATGGTTTTGTGTTCAAGATATGTACCACCACCAAACTCTGTGACATGGCCATGTACTGGATAGCTGAAGGAAATGGCGAGCATCTCAGAAAACTCAGATACCAGCGTGACCAGAAGAGTCTCAGTGGGAAACCCTGCTTTGGGCCTTTTGCTTACCTATTGTTCTTTTGCCCTGAATGTCAGGAAGGTCTTTGCCTCAGGCCACCCCTTGGTGAAGGCTGAAGCAAACAGTTTTCAAATTGTAATGAATGCGCATCACCTGTGGCTCTTTGCTTAATTGCTTTGAAATGGGATGGGTCTAAATAAGCCTCTTTGCCCTCTGTGATGCTGTGGTTAGAGTTTCAGCACCTGAGGGATCTAAAGAAAAATCTCTTCTGTATCCAAAACCAAAATGGCCAAAAGAGCAGTCATTGTGGATGAAGTCTCTCGCCTTCCTCTAAGGATCCTGACCTTTATCAATTGTGAATCGGGATCTTTCGGTCAAATGAGTTCTTCAAAGCCCTGCAGAGGCTAGCCCAGAGATGCATGGGTTTTCTCATAACTCCAATTCACATAAAGAATCTAAACCCCAGAGCCAGTAGGCCTCAAATTGGAGAATTGGAACAGTATTAACAGCAGTCCTATTTGATCACTCATGGTTAACAGGAAGGGTGTTCAGGACACCCTGACTTTAGGCAAATGAGGGGCAAGGAAGTTTATTTTGGACACTGTCTTGCACAGCGCCCCTCATGAAAACCCCCAGCCAATGGTTATTATGTGTGTCTATTGGAAGAAGATAAGGGCCATGTGGGAGTGTTTTGGTTTTAATTGTGGTCGTTTGTTTGGCGTTTGGAAGAGATGACTGGGTGCACCTAGGATTGAACTCAGGTGTGATTCCCCTTAGAGACTGTGTTCTGTAACTGACCTCAGAGAAGTATTGCCATGTATTGTGTTTGGATTTTAGGAGTCCACCCATGAGAGTCGTCCTTGGAAACTGAGATCTACGCCCAGGGGGGCTTTCCACAGAGCACTGGGAATCTCATCCAAGATATGCCATGATTTTATTCTGAAAGATTGGCAGCCGTAGTTGAGAGTAAAAACACACATGGACCTCACATTGTAGACCACAATGTGACCTTTTGCCTACTCTTTGGGAAGCCTTGTATCTGAGAGTTCTCCAGAGCTTTCATTGAAATGAGCTTCCTCATTATTTAATGGTTCCTGAATGAATTGAAACCCACAGTGCCTTCAACATCATTTATGAAATTTCAAAAACTTCATTTTTGAAATTTCCATGACCAGGTGGCACTGGAGAACCTTAGGATGTCCTGTTGCTGATCATGAGGGTACCAGACAGTGCCTAGAACTGAGATGTCAGTAAGTTGGAGCTTTCTGAGTAGTAGGCCTAGAGCAGTGGTGTGCAGGTGTGTGATAAAACATCTGTGGTGGGGTCATGTGGATCTTACACTGGCTCCAAATGGCTTGTGAATGACATGGTGCAGCCAGCACACCCTTGTATATAAAGGCATATTGTTACATAGAGAGTTTTCAGGGCAATGTTTACAATCTGGTTGCTATGATCAAGGGGGCAAGCAATGTTGGATAGAAGCCTGGTTGTTGCATTCTCCTGCAGACCCTGACCCCCCACATATTACAGGACACCCTCCAGGACTGTGTCTCAGTTGAACTCCTTATATGCCTTGAAGCAAATACAAAACACCCAGTGCAGGAGCAAGAAATAACACGAACACTGGAGGATGACCAAATGGCTTTCAAGTCCACATGGGGAGACACTTAGCCCTGAGTGGTCACAGTTTAGCTACAAAGAGAAAATTCAACACTGCTGCCTCATGTTCATTGAAAAATAGGAAACCATGTCCTCCAGGTCACATAGATGCAGACTCAGCTTTGATGTTCTCACTAAAAAGGAAGCTAAAGCTCCTGACAACAACGTATATTTCAAGTGCCCAACCTCATTGTCAGTATCTCCAGAAGTCTTTAGGCCAGTAGAGTTCCATGTTTGTGGAGTTTTACCCTGTCCCTAAGTTTTGGAAGCTCCTCTAAAGCCTCAAAAGTTTTAAACTTCTGAGAATTTTCCATTCCATATATGTATTTACAGATTTTCTGACTCTTCTCCTCTAATTTTGTCTTTCTTTGGGCGAAGGTTATGTCAAGCCATTTTCTGAATTAGAGTGGGAAGTTATTTGTGTAACACATATTGCATACACATTGGATTCATTTTCCAATTTTCCATTTGAAATACTGAATCCCTGACACTAACTTATACCCTACTACACTCTGACTACTAATTCTAATATGATGCAGAAAAGTAACCGAATCAGAATTGAAATACAAGCAGTTCAGAAGAGGCATGGTGTATTCTTGAACTTGCCTTTTGCATGATAAAGGTTAGGTGTTATAAATCCAGTCTATTTTTAATTGAAATAGATATCCATGTGTTTTTAAAGTTAACAAATATGTGAATTCCTGTCTCCCTTTGTGTGTAGCCTATTCAGCACATGTATTTTTATATGCACATATCGAATCCCAGCTGGTATCACACCTACATTCTTGTGAGGTGGCTGACTTGGCAGATACAAATTTTGAGAAGGGATCACTCCTCGTAAACGCTGTTGGAACTGAAATTCAAACTATGGGAGAGCCTCCTAGTAGAACAACATTATACATAAATCCCTGTTAAGTAAATTGAATATGTTTGGATCTGTGAATGTTGTGTATTTCATGGTGAATTTCGATTGGCATATATGTTGCTACATTTTAATATCTGTGTGTGTGTGTGTGTGTGTGTGTATACACACACACTCTACAGATTTTTCAAAATATGAAATATATATGTCTTATTTGCACTCCCTAAATTCATTCATGTTCAAGTATGTGGATTTATAATCAACTTTTCACCAGATTATTGTCAGAAATATTCATCCACCTGAAATACATATTTGTTTCCTAGTACTGAAAACTACCTTCAGTGAATGGTGCATACAACTCCTGTTCATAGCTGCAGCCTAAGGGGCCCAGCAAACTTCCAGCTGCCTGCAAACTTTCAGCTGCCGGCTGATGATTGGCTCACAGTGGCCCCAGCAACATCTAGCTGATTGGGTCCTCTGCGGTGATGCTCATTGGAGATGCTCATTGAGCTGTTTCCCCACCCTTTCAGACTGCCAGCTGATATTTGGCTCACAGCGGCCCCAGCAACATCTAGCTGATTGGCTCCTCTGCGGTGATGCTCATTGGGCTGCTTCCCTGCCTTTTCAGATCACAGAGCTGCTCATTGGGGGACTTTTTTGACTCCGCACGTGACCCAGCCAATCGGCCTCAAGAGCAGGACGATTGTGGGAAGTGGAGAGAGGCTTGTGTGGGAGGGAAAGGCTTGTGGGAAGCCGGTGGTGACAGTTGGGGCTCTGAGGGTTTTTCCTGAGAGGCTCTTTTGCTTGGCGTGTGTGGTTCTAAAAATAAAGTTGCTTTCTTTTGAAAAGTGGCTCCTGATTGTGCCCAGCCAGATTGCAGCATTTGGTGGCTCGCATGGGGAGCGACTGAGGGTAACTGATAAGGTAAACTGCTCGCCCCTGAGGGCAGGACAAGAGGATGGGTAGCCATTTTAAGATTCCTCTTTTGTTTTGCTTCACATTTGCTTTAAATTGCCTGTCCCTGGAGACGAGTGAGACGGAAGAAAAACCGCTCACATCTGAGGAAAAACTATTTGTGTCCGAGGAACAGATAGAGAGAAAGGCTATAATGATATTTTGTTTTTCCATTTTTATTTCATTCTATCTCTGTTTTGTTTGGTGTTATCTTGTTGGGTTGTATTATAGTAGAAATATGGCATCAGAAATTAGAAAAAAAAAACCAAACTGAAAAAGTGTTAAGTAAATTGTTAGAGGAAGGAGGCATCCCAGTAAAATTAAGAGCAGTCAGGGCATACGTTGATACAATACAAAAATGTAGCCCATGGCTTTTTAAGGAGGAGTTGTTAAATATATCACAATGGAACCATCATGGTGAAGATTTAAAAAGAATAGAAAAGAAAAGCCCAGGGACTCTGCCAGTTGGCACATTGCCATTGTGGACTTTCGTATCTTGTTTGTTTAGTCAAAAGCCTTCAGTTCAGACAATGGTAGAGGAAGGAGAAGACATATTGATTCAAGTAAAAGAGAAGGTCTCTCAAGTTAGTCAGACAGAGGAAAAAATTCAAGTAAAAGAGAAGGTCTCTCAAACCAGTCAGACAGAGGAAAAAAATCATGTAAAAGAGAAGGCCTCTCAAGCTAGTCAGACAGAGAAAGAAAGTGTAAAACAGTAAAAGACATCAGGGGGAAATTTACAACAGGAGACTACTACTAACACCTTTCTATCACCAGAGGGTGTAAGTGTCCAACCAACAGAACCACCTCTACAGGAGACTGCTACTAATACTTTTCTATCACCAGAGGACGTAAGTGTAGAAACTAACAAGGCCACCTCCATATGCTGGGAAGCCCCCAACCCCCACAGTTGATAGTTGGGATCCTGAGACAAGATCTCAAATATTAACATGCCCTATATTTGAGGTAGGAGGGCAGCGAGTTTACCATGCTTTAAATTTCAAAACAGTGAAGCAGATAAAAGAGGCTGTAACAACCTATGGTCCTCAAGCACCCTTCACTGTAAGCATGGTCAAAACCATTAACAACTTGAACATGAAGCCAGCGGATTGCGCTAATATGTGTAAAGTTGTGCTAAATGGAGGACAATACCTGTTATGGAAGGTTGACTATGAGGAATTTTGCAAGGAGACGGCTATGCGAAATGCAGCAGCTGGTTATCCTCAGAGAAATCTAGATATGTTGTTAGGAAAGGGACCTTATGAGGATCAGCAGCAACAAATTGCATATGATTCTGGTGTATGTGCATAAATTGCTGTAGATGCAATTAAGTCATGGAAGACTTTACAAGGACTTGGAGGTTTACAAGGTCAATTATCTAAAGTAATACAAGGAGCTAATTAACTTTATGCTGAATTTGTCGATAGGCTTATTCAAACAGGTACCAGAGGTTCTGGGAAAACAGAACAAGCAATGCTATTACTAAAAAAACTGGCTTATGAGCAAGCGAATAGTTGGTGCAGAGATATAATTAGACCATGGAAACATGAAGATTTAAACACATATATTAAATTATGTAGAGACATTAATGAACAAGAGCAAGTCGTGGCAACTGCAGTAAAACAGGCTTTAGATGCCAGAGACATTAATGAAGAAGGGCAAATTGTGGCAGCTGCACTAAAACAGGCATTAGATGCCAGGCCAAGAACATGCTACAATTGTGAACAAACAGGACATTTTAAAAGGAATTGCCCATAGGAGGAGGGTTTAACAAAATTACTTATAGATATTAAAGGTTTTTTTTTTTTTTCAATTCCAATTCATCCTGAGGATAGTCCACGTTTTGCATTTACTATCCCTGCACTGAATCATGAAGGTTCTGATCAGAGATATGAATGGAAAGTACTGCCTCAAGGGATGGCTAACAGCCCAACAATGTGTCAAATTTATTTTAACAAAGTAATCAAGCCACTTAGAAATCAAAATCCTGAACTACAAATATTTCACTATATGGATGATGTATTATTAGCACACAAAGCTAAAAACTCATTGCTAGAATGTTATGCCACACTTACAAACTTATTAAAAAATAATCTAGATATAGCAATAGATAAAGCACAATTAAATTTTCCAATTAATTATTTAGGTGTTCTATTATCCTCAACCATGTACCGCCACCAAAAATTCAAATACAAGTAGATCAACTCAAATCACATAACGACTTTCAAAAGTTATTAGGAGACATAAATTGGATAAGGCCTTATCTAGGTATACCAACAGGAGAGTTGGGATATTTATTTGATATCCTAAAAGGTCCATCATATCCCAATTCACGGTACATGTTAACGCCTGAAGCAAGAAAGGCATTAAAAATCATTGAAACATATATGGAAAATATGCAATTGGATAGAATTGATATAAGTTTGCCTTTATTATTTATTGTCTACCAACAAAAAATATTCCTACAGGAGTATTTTTGCAAGAAGGTCCATTATTATAGATACATTTATCTTAATCTCCTAACACTATTCTTACTAGGTACCCTGAGGCTATAGGACAATTAATACTCAAAGGAATAAAAGCAGCAAAGTGAGTGCTTGGGATTGCTCCCAATAAAATTATTACTCCACATACTCTGAATCAAATTGATGAGTTAGTTAATGAGTTAAATACTTGGGCAATAATCATGTGCAAATCTAATGTTTCATTTCATAATCACTTACCATCTAATCCTTTATTGTCTTTTTGGTCATCGCATCCTGTAATTTTTCCAAAATTGACAAGAAAAACACCTATCATGAATGCTCCAAATATATTTACTGATGGATTAATAATGGTACAGCAGCAATAGTTACACCTGATCAAACTTTTACATTTCTAGTACCCAAACAATCAGCTCAAAATGTAGAGCTTAATGCAGTATTACAAGCTTTTGTGATGTTTAAAGATTCTGTATTTAATTTATTTTTGATAGTCAGCATATAGTTAATGCTATAGTATGCCTTGAAGATGCTGGTAGGATTTCCCATTCCTCTACTGTTTTCTCCTTGCTTTCCACTATACAAAGTATAATCTGGGACAGAAAAGATCCATTCTTTATAGGACATATCAGGGCACATACAGGATTGGCTGGAGCCATCAGTTTGGGCAATGATTTAGCAAATAAAAGTACACATGACATATATATTTTCTCTACACTAGAAGAAGCTATAAATTTTAGTAAAAAGTTCCATGTCAAAGCTAATACCTTACAAAAGCCTTCTAAAATAACTAAGGAAAAAACTAGACAAATAATAAAACAATGTCAAAATTGTGTGACCTTTTTACCACAAGTTAATCTTGGAGTCAATCCTAGAGGATTGATACCTAATCATATTTGGCCGATGGACATCACACACTTGCCAGGATTTGGAAAATTAAAATATTTGTATGTTACAGTTGATACTTCTTCTGGATTTTTGATGGGCACCCTTCATGCCGGAGAAAAAACTAAAGATATTATCACTCATTGCTTACAAAATTTTGCCACTGTGGGCGTTCCCAAACAGTTAAAAACAGATAACGCCCCTGGTTATACTTCTACCTCTTTTAAACAATTTTGGTCATCATTTGGCATTACTCATATAACATTAATCCCATACAATCCACAGGGACAAGGCATAGTTGAAAAAGCTCATCAAACTATTAAAAAGTACTTATTAAAGCAAAAAAGACGCAATTGGGAAAGGGTATATATTCCCCAAAGACAAACTTAAAATAACCCTTTTTATTCTAAACTTTTAAAATTTGGATTCATCAGGACTTAGTGCTGGGGAAAGGCATATGTGTCCAAAAATGTGCATAAGCCCAAGGTTCTTTGGAAAGATATTCTAACAGGACAATGGAAAGGTCCTGACCCAGTAATTGTCTGGAGTCGGGGGTCTGTTTGTCTGTTTCCACAGGAAAAACAGTAGCTGATTTGGATTCCAGAGAGATTAACCAAGGTCCTGACCCAATGATTGTCTGGAGCCAGGGGCCTGTTTGTGTGTTTCCACAGAGAGAACAACAGCCGATTTGGATTCCAGAGAGATTAACTGAAACGATTTCTACAGAACAAAAAGAAGATGATTTGACTCAAGTCCATATCAGCTGATATCCAAAATTCCAGTTTGGCTACCCTTACATCTAAGATAGAACCAGGATGCTTTTTTCAATATCTATTTTATTATTGCCTTTTCCCACATTTTATTTTGTTTTTTTTTTTGAGCTCATACATACCTAGTTTAATGTTTTGGTGATCAGTTCTATTTTTTGACAATAGAGTTTTTAAACATTGCAATGGAGATTTCACATGTAAAAAGTTATAAGGCCTTTACTATTAGGTTATGTGTTGTATGTATTATATTATGTGTGCACACTTGTGTTTTGTGTTATATGTTTGAATGTTCATATGTCCATATATCATATATGATGAGGGCTCATGAAAAAATTGATCCAAATATTTTTTTATTCACATTATTTAAATGGTTTAATTTAAATTGGGTAAACAGCTATTGAGGATTGTTTTAAAATGTGAACAATAAAGGAGGTTAACAGATCTGTTTGTTTTCTTTCACATTTCCTTTTCATTATATTTAATAATTCTCTCCAAGACAATGTAAATTGTTAAGAAAATTGTTTTCTTTCAGTGTTTTCTGGAATGTTACATAATTTTTTCTTTAGCCATTATTGCCAGAAATTCTATCTTCGTCACAGTGCTGGTGAAATCAAAGATAAAACCAATCTACAGCTTCTGCAATAGCCATCACTGAACTGCTTGCAGAACTTGCCTGGACACATTGTGAACTCACATGTATGCATTGTAAACTATCTGTTTGTGCAGCAACTTGTGGTAGTGTTGGGTTATATTTGCTGATGATGTCATTGGTGGTACAATTTTTTCAAAAGGAGCCGTCAATTGGCTTGGTGTATCTTCCTCCCTTCTGAGATTCCAAAAGTAAGGGACAGGGTAAACACTCCACAACCATGGAGCTCTGCTGGCCTAAAGACTTCTTGAGAATCTGCCTCTGACGTTGGGCACTTGAAATATATGTTGTTGTTGGGAATTTTAGCTTTCTTTGTAGTGAGACCATCAAATCTGGGTCTGCATCTATGTGACTTGGAGGTCATGGTTTCTTATTTTCCAATGAACATGAGGCAGCAATGTTGAATTCTCTCTTTTAGGGTAAACTGTGGCCACGGGGGGCTAAGTGTATCCACATGTGGACTGTGAAGCCATTTGGGCATCCTTCACTTTTTGTGGTGTTTCTTGCTGCTGAAATGGAATTTTTGTATTTGCTTCACGAAATACAAAGAATTCAACTGTTACCCAGTGCGTGAGGGAGATCTGTCACCTGTGGTAGGTCAGGGTCTGCAGAAGAATGCATCAACCAGGCTTATATTCCACATAGCTTGCCCCCATGACCATAGCAACCCGATTCTAAACATTGCCCTGAAACCTCTCCATATAACAAGATGCCTTTACATAGAAGGGACTGCTGGCTGCACCATGTCTGTCACAAGGCATTTGGAAGCCAATGGGAGATCCACATTGCCCCACCACAGATGTTTTATCACACACCTGCCCACCACTGCTCTATGAGCACTCCTCAGCAGGCTTCAACTTCTTGGCATCTCTGTTCGGCACCATCTTCATAAAAACCAGTCAATCAAGGCACTGACTGGTATACTCATGATCATCCTCAGGATATCCAAAGATTCTCCAGTGCCACCTGGTCATGGGAATTTTAAAAATTTCTTGGTATTTATCTAGCCACTTTTCAAGGAGGAAGTTGCAGGCACTGTGGGTTTCAATTTATTCTGGAACCATTAAATGGTGAGGAAGCTCATTTCAATGAAATCTCTGGAGAACCCTCACAGGAAGGTTCCCAAACAGTGGCCAAAATGTCACATGAATCCAGGCCTATTGAGGTCTACAATGTGATGTCCATGTGTGTTTTGACTCTCAATTATGGCTGCCAAGTTTTTCAGAATAAAATCATGTG
>NW_027512708.1:127500-240000 GCF_048772815.1 Callospermophilus lateralis
CTTGTCAAACGACTTACTAGAAACAGTCCACTCCAAACTAAACAAACCTACTTTTCTACCTATTCTAAGAACATGACACAAGACCACAAACTCATAACCACAAACAAAAAGGCACCTCCTTCCCCCAGGTAGGTCTGTGACTATCCGGAGTGTGCTCTGACTTGTGGGCCAATAATGTTCCCCCGAAATGGCCTGTCCTGTCTTAGATCTGGTCTCCTTAGCCAACTCCGTGAAGTTGTCAGGAGCCAGCGGAGCCTCTACTTGCTTTCTCAGGAAAAGCTCTGCTTCAGAGCTTTCTTACATTTGGCCTTCCTCACATCTGTAGGTACCAAGAAAGACTGACTCTGTCTTTGTAAATCCAAACAAGTGAGACCACTGGGACTGGGACTGGGACTGGCTATGGGTGCCTGGCATCCTGGATCCCAAGTTCAGAGAGTTCCATCACCACTGAAGTGTGATGGAACTGTTTTTAGTTCCTCCTTCAGGAACTGAATGAGGTCACTCTCTTGGCAACCACTTTGTCCAAACGTTGCTTCCAAGGTTCCCATGAGATGGAGGCTGGCCCTAATTCCTGTGACACTTTAACAAGTTTGAATTGTATATCAACCATAATCTCCCAGGAACAGATCTACACACAGGCCTGGGTTGGCTCATGTTCTCTGCTTTAAGAATAGAAGCTGATTCAGACACAACCCTTTATCCTGACCAAGCCGTTTGCCATGGAAGATGCCTTTTGCTCTCTCAGGTCCTTCATAGCTGCCTACATATTCTCCAGGGATCATTTCGCCATGGACATTTGAGGTTATCACCAGGTGGAAGATCCATTACATTCCAGTATTATAAGACCAACTCTTTCCCTGCTTTTCTGTAAAGTAAGATTGAGGGAATACTGTATGGTTAGGGTTAATAACAGGTTCGATTTGGGTTAGGAATCATTTTGCTGGGTGAATAATGGTATTGGGAACCTGCGATATTTATAACAATATAGAGGTGAAATGTATGCATGAAAACAGAAATCTAAGTATGATTTGAAGCCCAGAAGGGCATTGGGCCCTTGCTTGGGATACTTAGCATTGAATTAACTTCTGAACAGATGTCTCAGATAAATCGATATACAATGGCATATGACCTTGTACCTTGGATGATTGAATGTAGAAAAGAACATCCAGTCAAAAAGGGATAGTCAGTAGGATTAGAAAGATAGTAGTTAGGATTAGGAAGAAGAGTGCATGTAGAATTTGCAACAAAAGTTCTTTAGCAATAGGTTTTTGGTTAGAGAATGAATTTAAATGTCAGCACATGTGAAGAGTCAGTCACAATGATGAAATTGGGAAAATATGTAGGAAAGCAGATATAAATAGAGACATTAGGTAATCAGGCAAAGTATATAGTGAGTGATAGGATTAGACATTTTCAACAGGGTTGAGGTTGAATATATTATCTTAGGAAGAAACAAATATGTAGTCACCAATAGGATTTACATTTGAGAGCATTAGGCAACCTGGACATGATATTTTTAGTAATCCATGTTCACTTTCCATTTAGGCTTTGGTACAATCATAAATGTGAACTTTGAATTCTGTGCCCAGAATATTTCTGTGATTAAATATATATATATGTAGATCATTTGACATGAGTATTTCTCCACCATTTTTAGGAGCAATATTGACTGACTACTACTGACTGATAGGTATAGATTCTTTATGTGATTTGGCGTCATGAGAAAACCCCAGCACCTCTTCATGGCTTGAAGAACTCATTTGACCCAAAGAGCCACAAGTGATGCTCATTCATTTCCATTTGAAAACAGCTTTCTTCAGGCTTCACAAAGGGGTGACCTGAGGCAAAGAACTTCCTGATATTCTGGGCAACAGAACAATAGGTAAGCAAATGGCCCAAAGCAGGGTTTCTCCACTGAGACTTTCCTGATCACACTCTCCCAGCTCACGTGTAAAGTTAGATTGAGGGAAAAGTCTATGGTTAGCGTTAATAACATATTCGATTTTGGTTAGGAATCATTCTGAAGGATGAATAATGGTATTGGGAGACTGGGATATTTACAAGAATATATAGGTGAAATACAAGTATGAAAACAGAAATCTAGGTACAATTTGAAGCCCAGAAGGGCATTGGGCCCTTGAGTGGGTTACTTAGCTTTGAGTTATGTCCTGCCCAGATGTCTCAGATAAATCAATATTCAATGGCATAGGACCTTGTACCTTGGATGATTGAATGTTGAAGAGAACATCCAATTAAAAAAAGAAAGTCTGTAGGATTAGGAAGATAGTTGCTAGGTTTAGAAACAAGAGTGAGTATAGGATTTGGACAAAAAGTTCTCTAGCAATAGGTTTTCAAGTAGAGAGTGAATGTAAATATCAGCACATGTGAAGAGTCAGTCACAATGAGAACTGGGGAAAATATGTAGGAAAGCAGATGTCAATAGAGACTTTAAGAAATCAGGCAAAGTTTAAAGTGAGGGATAGGATGAGATATTTTCAACAGGCTTGAGATTGAATATATAATCTTAGGAAGAAACAAATATATAGTCAACAATAGGATTTACATTTGAGAGCATTAGGCAACCTGGACATGGATGTTTTTAGTAATGCATGCTCACTTTCCTTTTAAGCTTTGGTACAATCATAAGAGTGACCTTTGTTTTCTGTGTCCAGAATGTTACTTTGATAAAATGTATATGTAGATTAGGTGACATGAGTATTTCTTCCACCATTACTGGGAGCAATATTTTGAAGACGTATAAATTCGTATTGGGGGAACAAAGAGGTGTACCATGTGTCTATGAATATAGAAATAATGCATGAATAGACCATACTGTGAACAAATAATGTAACTGGTTCCAACTTTAAATAATTGATTTAATTAATATCTGAAAATGTAAAGGAAATCTTAAATTGATATACATACATTCATTATAACCAGTCATAAATCTAACGGTAATATTAGGGTTATGGTTTATCAAGAAGAATGTGTGAGTTTTGCTTCAAAAGTGATTATGGAAATCGAAAATAATGTGTTTGAAAAGAAGTCTCATGAAAAGACCAGTCAAAAAATCTGGAGGAATATATGTGTTCTGAAGCAGGAAGTGATTGAAATTGAAACAAATGCCTATAAATTTGTGAACTTGTGGATGAAATATATATCCTATGATGTGCATAAACTGAGAAAATAGTAATGTACCACTGTTGAATAAAAATGAACCGGAAAATACACATCATGTCCCATAGGAAACTACTTGCATTGATATTAAACTGGGTATTACTGTAGAAATATTAGGATTTGTATGCACCATCCACTGAAGTTTCTTTCAGTACTAGGTAACAAATATGTATTTCAGGTTGATGAATATTTCTGAGAATTATCTTGTGAAAAGTTGATCATAAATCCACATACATGAATATGAATGATTTTAAGGAGTGTATAATAAGACTCATATATTTCATATTTTGAAAAATTTGTAGAGTGTGTATTCCAATCAAAATTCATCATGAAATATATATGTCATCCACAGATGCAAAAATATTTATTTCACTGAAAATGGATTTATGTATAATGTTGTTCTACTAGGAAGCTCACCCATATTTTGAATTTTCAGTTCCAACAATGTTTAGGAGGAGTGATCTCTTCTCATAATTTGTATCTGCCAGGTCAGCCACCTCACAAAAATGTACATGTGATAACAGATAGGATACTATATGTGCATATAAAAATACATGTGCTGAATAGGCTACAGAGAAATGAGACAGGAATTTGTTGAGAGCCACAGCTGAAGGGGCCCCAGCAAACTTCCAGCTGCCAGCAAATTTCCAGCTGCCGGCTGATTATTGGCTCACAGCGACCTCAGCATCATCTAGCTGATTGGCTCCTCTGTGGTGATGCTCATTGGGCTGTTTCCCTGCCCTTTCAGACCATGGAGCTGCTCCTTGGGGAACTTTTTTGGCTCCACCCAGCCAATCGGCCTCAAGAGCAGTAGGATTGTGGCAGGTGGAGAGGCTTGTGTGTGTGAGAGAGACTTTACAAGGAAGCCAGTAGTGGCAGTTGGGCTCTGAGGGTTTTTCCTGAGGAGTTGTTTTGTTTGCCGTGTGTGGTTCTAAAAATAAAGTTAGTTTTTTTTTTTTTTTTTTTTTTTTTTTTTGACAAGTGGCTCCTGAATCATGCCCAGCCAGACTGCAGCATTTGGTGGCTCACATGGGGAACGACTGAGGGTAAGTGATAAGGTAAACTGCTTGCCCCTGTGGGCAAGGTGAAAGGATGGGTAGCCATTTTAAGATGACTCCTTTGTTTTGCTTCACTTTTGTTTTAAGTTGCCTGTTCCTGGAGATGAGTGGGACGGAAGAAAAACCACTCACATCTGAGAAAAAACTATTTACGTCTGAGGAACAGATAGGTATAAAGGACGGATGCACATGTCAGGAGGATAGAAAGGCTATAATGACTTTTTGTTGTTCCCTTTTTAATTCATTCTGTCTCAGTTTTGTTTGGCGTCATCTTGTTGGGTTGTATTATAATAGAAATACGGGATCAGAAATTAGTAAAAAACAAACTGAAAGAGTGTTAAATAAATTGTTAGAGAAAGGAGGCATCTCAGAAATATCAAGGACAGTCAGGGCATTTGTTGATACAATACAAAAATGTAGCCCATGGCTTTTGAAGGAGGAGTCATTAAATATATCACAATGGAACCATCATGGTGAAGATTTAAAAGGATTAGAAAAGAGCAGCCGAGGGACTATGCCAGTTGGCACATTGCCATTGTGGACGTTCATATCTGGTTTGCTTAGTCCAAAGCCTTCAGTTCAGACAAAGATAGAGGAACCAAGTTTAGAGCATAAAAAGCAATCAGGGGCAAAGTTAAAAAAGGAGACTGCTACTAACACCTTTCTGTCACCAGAGGATGTAAATGTCCAACTAACAAGGCCACCTCCATGTGCTGGGAGGCCCCCAACCCCAACAGTTGATAGTTCGGATCCTGAGACAGGATCTCAAGTATTAACATGCCCTGTATTTGAGGTAGGAGGGCAGCGAATTCACCATGCTTTAAATTTCAAAATAGTGAAGCAGCTAAAAGAGGCTGTAACAACATATGGTCCTCAAGCACACTTCATTGTAAGCTTGGTCGAATCCATTAACACCTTGAACATGACGCCAGCAGATTGGGCTAATATGTGTAAAGCTGTGCTAAATGGAGGTCAATACCTATTATGGAAGGTTGCCAATGAGGAATTTTGCAAAGAGATGTCTAGGCGAAATGCAGCAGCTGGTTATCCTCAGAGAAATCTAAATTTGTTGTTAGAAAAGAGACCTTATGAGGATCAGCAACAACAAATTCCATATGATCCTGGCATATACGCACAAATTGCTGTAGAGGCAGTTAGGGCATGGAAGACTTTACAAGGACATGGAGGTTTACAAGGTCAATTATCTAAGGTAATACAAGGAGCTAATGAATCTTATGCTGGATTTGTAGATAGGCTTATTGAAACAGCTACAGAGTTTTTGGAAATACAGAACAAGCAATGCCATTATTAAAACAACTGGCTTATGACCAAGCGAATCATTGCTGCAGAGGTATCATTAGACCATGGAAACATGAAGATTTAAACACATTTATTAAATTTGGTAGAGACATTAATGAACAAGAGCAAGTCGTGGCAGCTGCAATAAAACAGGCTTTAGATGCCAGAGACATTAATGAAAAAGGGCAAATTGTGGCAGCTTTAGTAAAACAGGCTTTAGAAGACAGGCCAAGAACATGCTACAATTGTGAACAAACAGGACTTTTTAAAAGGAATTGCCCCATAGGAGGAGGGTTTAACAAAACTAGGTATCAAAGGACTAGAATACCGGGTATTTGGCCACGATGACGTAGAGGGAGACATTGGGCTAATGAATACCATTCTCAAACCACCATAGAGGGTACTTCATTATCAAAAAACAAACAAGCACCAGGTGTTTATCCACGATATCATGAAGAAAGGCATCCGGCTCCATTGCCAAAAAATGGACAGGGGGGCCCAATGCTCTGGGGCCCGAAACCGCAAATATATGGAGCACTGGAGGAAACCAGCAACCCCATCAGTGTAGTGCCCACGACACATTGTTCATCAGATCCCTCATCAGACAAACCAGGGGGAGTGCAGGGTTGGACATCTGTGCCTCCGCCAGATCAATACTAACTCCAGAGATGGGAGTTCAAATCATTCCCACAGGGGTGAAACGACCTCTACCCAAAAGAACAGTAGGCTTATTATTGGGATGCAGCTCTTCTACTCTAAAAGGACTTATGATGAGTCCTGGGGTAATTGATCGCGATTATGAAGGTGAAATAAAAATTATAGCCAGTTCTCCAAAGGGTATATCAGTAATTTCTCCAGGAGATAGAATAGCACAATTACTAATAATACCCAGCCCACATGATAAATTTTACAGTTATGCTGTAGAAAGGGGTTCCAAGGGATTAGGCTCCACAGGTGTAGATTGGGCTATGCTTTCTTTAAATTTATATTCTCGCCCCATGCTAAAACTAAATATTCAAGGACATGAATTCAATGGGCTACTGGATACAGGTGCAGACCTTAGCATCATCTGTCATCAAGAATGGCCAAAACATTGGCCATTACAACAAGCCACTCAAACGCTTCGAGGCCTAGGAGTGGCAACTAATCCCCATAAAAGTGCAACGGTATTAGATTGGAAGGATCCTGAAGGATGTGAAGGAACTATACAGCCATATGTATTGGAACATCTTCCCGTAAATTTATGGGGATGAGATGTCCTAGATCAATTAGGTTTGACATTAACAAATAACATCAATCAAAATTCACCCACTATTATGGCTAGACAAGATTTTAGGAAAGGAAAAAGATTAGAAAAGCAAGAACAAGGTATAGCAACACCAATACAAAAAGATCAAGGAACAGATAGATATGGGTTGGATTTTCAGAAAGGGCCACTGAGACAATAAATATTACTTGGAAATCAGAAAGACCAGTATGGGTTCCTCAGTGGCCCCTGACTAAAGAAAAGATACAAGTAGCCCATGACCTGGTCAAACAACAATTAGTGGAAGGACATATACAACCTTCTGTGTCTCCCCATAATACTCTCATTTTTGTCCTTAAAAAGAAATCTGGTAAATGGAGATTATTGCAAGATTTAAGAGCCATTAATAATGGGATGGTTATTATGGGACCTGCTCAATCAGAGATTCCTCAATTGTGTGCTTTGCCAAAAACTTGGTATGTTTTCGTTGTAGATATTAAAGATCGTTTTATTTTCAATTCCAATTCATCCTGAGGATATTCCAAGTTTTGCATTTACTATACCTGCACTGAATCATGAAGGTCCTGACAAGAGATATGAGTGGAAAATACTCCCTCAAGGGATGGCTAACAGCCCAACTATGCGTCAAATTTATGTTAACAAAGTAATCCAGCCACTTAGAAATCAAATTCCTGAAATACAAATTTTTCACTATATGGATGATGTATTATTAGCACACAAAGTTAAAAACCCATTGCTAGAATGGTATGCCACACTTACAAACGTATTAAAAAATTATAACCTAGAGATAGCAATAGGTAAAATACAATTAAATTTTCCAATTAATTATTTAGTAGCTCTATTATCCTCAACCATGGTCAGTCAACCAAAAATTCAAATACGAGTAGATCAACTCAAATCAATTAATGACTTTCAAGAGTTATTAGGAGACTTAAATTGGATAAGGCCTCATCTAGGTATACCAACAGGAGAGTTGGGACCTTTATTTGATATCCTAAAAGGACCATGAGATCCAAATTCACTCAGAATGTTAACGCCTGAAGCAAGAAAAGCAATAAAAATCATTGAAACATATATGGGAAATATGCTTTTGGATAGAGTTGATATAATTTTGCATTTATTATTTATTGTACTAACAACAAAAAAAAATATTTCTACAGGAGTATTTTGGGAAGAAGGTCCATTATTATGGATACATTTATCTTATTCTTCTAACACTATTATTACTTGCTATCCTGAGACTGAGGGAGAATTAATACTC
This sequence comes from Callospermophilus lateralis, assembly GCF_048772815.1. Classification (NCBI taxonomy): domain Eukaryota; kingdom Metazoa; phylum Chordata; class Mammalia; order Rodentia; family Sciuridae; genus Callospermophilus; species Callospermophilus lateralis. Next base: position 135,563 of record NW_027512708.1, read on the forward strand.
ATAGGAATAAAAGCAGCAAAAAGAGTGTGTGTGGAATTTCACCCAATAAAATTATTACTCCATATACTATGAATCAAATTGATGAATTAGCTAATTAGTTAAATACTTGGGCAATAATCGTGTGTAAATCTAATGTTTCATTTGATAACCACTTACCATCTTATCTTTTATTGTCTTTTTGGTCATCGCATCCTGTAATTTTTCCAAAAATGACAAGAAAACACCTATCATGAATGCTCCAAATATATTCACCGATGGGTTAAATAATGGTACAACAGCAATAGTTACACCTGATCCAACTTTTATATTTTTAGTACCAAAACAATCAGCTCACAAGGTAGAGCTTAGTACAGTATTACAAGCTTTTGTGATTTTTAAAGATTCTGTATTTAATTTATTTTCCGATAGTCAGTATATAGTTAATGCTATAGTATCCCTTGAAGATGCTGGTAGGATTTCCCCTTTCTCTACTGTTTTCTCTTTGCTTTCCACTATACAAAGTCTAATCTGGGACAGAAAAGATCCATTCTTTATAGGACATATCAGGGCACATACAGGATTGCCTAAAGCCCTTAGTTTGGGCAATGATTTAGCAGATAAAAATATAATTGACATACATACATATTTTCTTTACAATAGAAGAAGCAATAAATTTTCTTAAAAAGTTCCATGTCAATGCTTATACTTTACAAAAGCATTTCAAAAAAACTAAGGAACATCTAGACAAATTATAAAACAATGTCAAAATTGTGTGACCTTTTTACCACAAGTTAATCTTGGAGTCAATTCTAGAGGATTGATACCTAACCATATTTGGCAGATGGACGTCACACACTTGCCAGAATTTGGAAAATTAAAATATTTGCATGTTACAGTTGATATTTGTTCTGGATTTTTAATGGGCTCCCTTCATGCTGGAGAAAAAAACTAAAGATGTTATAGCTCATTGCTTACAAAATTTTGCCACTGTGGGCATTCCAAAACAGTTAAAAACAGATAATGCCCCCGGTTACACTTCTAACTCTTTTAAACAATTTTGCTCATCATTTGGCATTACTCATATAACAGGAATCCCATTCAATCCACAGGGACAAGGCATAGTTGAAAGAGCACATCAAACAATAAAAATGTACTTATTAAAGCACAAAGACGGAATTGAGAAGGGGTATATATTCCCCAAAGATAAACTTAAATTAACGCTTTTTACTCTAAACTTTTTAAACTTGGATTCATCAGGACTTAGTGCTGTGGAAAGGCATATTTTTCCAAAAAATGTGCATAAGCCCAAGGTACTTTGGAAGGATATTCTAATAGGACAATGGAAAAGTGTTGACCCAGTAATTGTCTGGAGTCGGGCGTCTGTTTGTGTGTTTCCACAGGAAGAACAGCAGCTGATTTGGATTTTGGAGAGATTAACTAAAGTCCTGACCCAGTGATTGTCTTTAGTCAGGGGTCTGTTTGTGTGTTTCCACAGGAAGAACAGCAGGCAATATGGATTCCAGAGAAATTAACTAAAGTGATTTCTATAGACCAAAAAGAAGATGATTTGGCTCAAATTCATAATAGCTGATATCCAAAACTCCAGTTTGGCTATCCTTACATCTGCGACAGAACCAGGATGCTTTTTTCAATATCTATTTTATTATTGCCCTTTCCCACATCATGAAGTTCTATTTTTTATTTTTTTTTGAGCTCATACAGACCTAGGTTAATGTTTTGCTGATCAGTTCTATTTTTTGACTATAGAGTTTTTAGACATTCCAATGGTGATTTCACCTGTAAAAAGTTATAAGGCCTTTACTATTATGTTATGTGTTGTATATATTATATTATTTGTGCACACTTGTGTTTTGTGTTTTATGTTTGAATGTACATATATCCATATATCATATATGATGTGTGCTCATGAAAAAATGGATCCAAATTTTTTTTTTATTCATGTGATTTAAATAGTTTAATTTAAATTGGGTAAACAACTGTTGAGGATTGTTTTAATATGTGAACAAAAAAAGGAGTTTAGCAGAACTGTTTGTTGACTTTCACCTTTTCTTTTCATTATATTTAATAATTCTCTTCAAGATAATGTAAATTGTTAAGATAATTGGGTTTTTTAGTGACTTCTGGAATGGTAAGTAATTTTTTCTTTAGCCATTATTGCCAGAATTCCAATCTTCAACCCAGTGCTGGTGAAGACAAAGATAAAACCAATCCACAGCTTCTGCAATAGCCATCACTGAACTGCTTGCAGAACTTGCCTGGAATATATATCACTTGTATGCATTGTGAACTAACATGTATGCATTGTGAACTATCTGTTGGTGCAGCGACTTGTGGTAGTGTTGGGGTAATTTTGCTGATGCTCTCATTGGTGGTACAATTTTTCCAAAAGGAGACATCAATTGGCTTGGTGTATCTTTCCTATTCTCACTTTATAGAGGTCAGGAACCTTACAGAGGAAGGCGAAAGACTTCATCTGCAATGACTGTACTTTCGGCCATTTTGGTTTTGGATGCACACATGGGATCTTTCTTTAGATCCATAAGGGGCTGAGAATTTAATCAACAGCCTCACACAGAGCTAAGAGGCTGATTCAGACACATCCCTTTCCAAAGCAATTAAGCAAAGATCCACAGGTGATTTCAATTCATTTCCATTTGAAAACTGTTTTCTTCAGGTTTCACAAAGGGGTGGCCTGAGGCAAAGAACTACCTGACATTCAGGGTAACAGAACAATATGTAAGCAAAAGTCCCAAAGCAGGGTTTATCCACTGAGACTTTTCTGGTCACAGTGATCTGAGTTTTCTGAGCTTCTCGCCATTCACTTCAGCTATCCAGAACATAGCCATGTCACAGAGCTTGGAAGTGATTCATATCTTGGACACAAAACCATGAGCCTCTTCTGGAGAGTGGCCAGAATTCAGGAAGAAAACAGCAACTTAGGAAATTAGCAGGTGTTGCCCATCGATAAGGCAAGCCAAAGTCCATACATAAATCGGGCAGGATGAATGCTGGGAAGCTTTCTACCAGACAGGACACATCCATTGAGTCATTCTCTTTTCTAATGTCTACAACCACGGACACAGTGCGATACACAGACATAGAAACAGTCGCCTTGTCAAATGACTTATTAAAAACAGTTCACTACAAACCAAACAAACCACCTTTCCTACATATTCTCAGAATATGAGACAAACCAAAAAACCACACCCACATAACAAAGGCACCTCCTTCCCTCAAATGGGTCTATGTCTATCCGGAGTGTCCTCTGACTGGTGGGCCACACTATGTTCCCCTGAGATGGCCTGTCCTGTATGAGATTAGGTCTCCTTGGTCAACTCTGTGAACTTGTCAGAAGCCAGGGGTGAGCCTCTACCTGCTTGCTCAGAAAAGGCCCCTCTTGAGAGCTTTCCTGTTATTTGGCCATTCCCACATCGGTAGGTATCAAGAAAGATTGACTCTATCCTTGGAAAATCAAAACAAGTGAGACCACTAAGACTGGGACTTGGACTGGCTCTGGGTGCCTGGCTTACTGGATCTAAGTTCAGAGAGTTTGATCACCACGGAAGTGACGTAAGTCACTTCCTTCAGGAATTGAATGAGTTCACTGCCTTGGCAACCACTTTGTCCTAAGAGTTGACTCCAAGGGTCCCATGAGATGGAGGCTGCCCCTGCTTCCTGTGACACTTTCACAAGTTAGAATGGTATATCAACCATAGGCACACAGGAACAGCTCTCCACACAGGCCTGGTTTGGTCCATCTTCTCTACATTAATAAGAGAGAGGCTGATTCATACATATCCCTACATCCTGACCAGGTTGTTTTCCATGGAAGATGACTTTTGCTCTCTCAGGTCTTTCATAGCTGCCTACAACTTATCCAGGTGTCATTTATGTAGGACATTTGAGGTTCTCAACAGGTGGAAGATCGCCTACATTCCTGTATTGAAATACCAACTCCTTCCCTGCTCTTCTGTAAAGTTAGATTGAGGGAAGAGTGTATGATTAGGGTGAATAACAGGTTCGATTTGGGTGAGGAATCATTCTGAGGGTTGAATAACAGTATTGGGAACCTGCGATATTTACAAGAATATATAGGTGAAATATAAGTATGAAAACAGAAATCTAGTTAAGATTTGAAGCCGAGAAGGGCATGGGAACTTGATTGGGATACTTAGCGTTGAATTACGTTCTGAACAGATGTCTAAGATAAATCGATATACAATGGCATAGGACCATGTACCTTGAATGATTGAATGTAGAAGAGAACATCAAGTCAAAAAGGAATACTCAGTAGGAACAGGAGATAGTAGTTTTAGGAAGAAGAGTGAGTATAGGATCTGGACCAAAAGTTCTTTAGCAATATGGTTTCAGTTGAGAGTGAATGTAAATGTTAGCACATGTGAAGAGTCAGTCACGATGATGAACTGGGGAAAATATGGAGGAAAGCAGATATTAATAGAGACATTAGGAAATCAGGCAAAGTATAAACTGAGTCATAGGACTAGACATTTTCAACAGGGTTGAGTTTGGATATATAATGTTAGAAAGAAACAAATATGTAGTCACCAATAGGATTGACATTTGAGAGCATTAGGCAACCTGGACATGGGTGCATTTAGTAATCCATGCTCATTTTCCATTTAGCCTTTGGTACAATCATAGGAGTGACCTTTGTTTTATGTGTCCAGAATATTACTGTGATAAAATGTATATGTAGATCAGGTGACATGGGTATTTCTTCCACCATTTCTGGGAGCACTATTTTGAAGAAATATAAATTAGTATTGGGGGTACAAAGGGTATACCCTGTGTCATAGAATATATTGATAATGCATCAATTGACCATCATGTGAATAAATAATATAACTGGTTCCACTTTAAATAATGGATTGAATTAATATCTGAAAATATATAAGAAATCTAATATTGATATACAGTCATTCATTCCAACGAGTTATACATCTAATGGTAATATTAGGGTTATGGGTTATCATGAAAGGTGTGTGGGTTTTGCTTCAAAAGTGATTAGGGAAATCGAAAATAATGTGTTTGGAAAGAAGTCTCATGAAAATATCAGTCAAGAAACATGGAGAAATACATGTGTTCTGAAGCAGGAAGTGACTGAAAGTGAACAAATGCCTATCAATTTGCTAACTTGTGGATGAAATATGTATCCTATGATGTGCATAAACTGAAGAAATAGCAATGTACCAGGGTTGAATAAAAATGAACTTCAAAATACACATCATGTCCCATAGTAATCTACTTGAATTGATGTTAAACAGGGTCAGTTACTGTAGAAATGTTAGGATATGTATGCACCATTCAATGAAGTTAGTTTTCAGTACTAGGAAACAAGTATGTATTTTAGGTGGATGAGTATTTCTGAGAATAATCTTGTGAAAAGTTGATTATAAATCCACATACATGAATATAAATGAATTTAGGGAGTCTACAATAAGACACATGTTTCATATTTTGAAAAATCTAGACAGAGTGCATATATATATATATATATATATATATATATATATGTATATATATACATATATATATATATACATATATATATATATACACACACACAGAGAGAGAGACATTAAAAATTGCAATATATATGCCAATCGAAATTTATCATGAAATATATATCATCATCAGATCCAAAAATATTAATTTCACTGAACATGGATTTTTGTATAAGGTTGTTCAAATAGGAAGCTCACCCATGGGTTGTATTTTCAGTTCCAACAGCGTTTACGAGGAGTGGTCATTTCTCACAATTTGTATCTGCCAATCAGCCTCCTCATGAGACTGTATGTGTGATAACCAGGTAGGATTCTATATGTGCATATAAAAACACATGTTCTGAATAAGCTAGAGAGAATGGGAGACAGTAATTTACATATTTGTTAACTTTAAAAACACATGGAAAACTATTTCAATTAAAAATTGACTAGATTTATTACTCCTACCCTATATAATGCAAAAGGCAAGTCCAACTATACACCATGCCTCCTATGAAATGCTTGTATTTCTATTTTGTTTGAGTTATTTTTCTCCATCATATTAGGATTAGTAGTCAGAGTCTATTAGGATATGGGTTAATGTCAGGGATTCAGTATTTCAAATAAATGCTGCACACAAATTTTTGCACTCTCATACAGAAAAATGCCTTGACATTACCCTCGCCTGAAGTAAGACACAATTAGAGGAGAAGAGTTAAAAATTCTGTGAATACATATCTGGAATGGAATACGCTCAAGAGTTCACAACCTTGGAGGTGGTAGAGGAGTTTCCAAAAGTAAGGGACAGGGTTAACACTCAACAAACATGGAGCTCTGCTGGCCTAAAGACTTCTTGAGAAACTGCCTCTGAGGTTGCGCACTTGAAATATAAGTATTTGTCAGGAGCTTCCTTTGTAGTGAGACCATCAAAGCTGGGTGTGCATGTATGTGACCTGGAGGACATATTTTCTTATTTTCCACTGAACATGAGGCAGCAGTGCTGATTTCTCTCTATGTAGGTTAACAGTGTCCACTGGGGGCTAAGTTTCTCTCTTTGTGGACTGTGAAGCCATTTGGTCATCCTCCACTTTTCGTGGTATTTCTTACTGCTGCACTGGGAGTTTGTTATTTGCTTCACGAAATACAAGTAGTTCACCTGGTACAGTGCTGGAGAGAGTTCTGTCACCTGTGGTGGGTAAGGGTCTGCAAGAGAATGCACCAACCATGCTTCTATCCCACATAGCTTTTCCCTTGACCATAGCATCCTGATTCTGAACATTGCCCTGAAACCTCTCCAAATAACAAGATGCCTTTACATATAAGGGTCTGCTGGCTGCACCATGTCAGTCACAAGCCATTTGGAAGACAATGGAAGATCCCCATGGCCCCACCACAGATGTTTTATCACACACCTGCCCTCCACTGCTCTAGGCCCACTACTCAGAAGGCTCCAACTTACTGGCATCTCTGTTCTACACCATTTGCATGAAACCCAGTCTGTTATACTCATGATCAGAAACCGGACATCCAAACTTTCTCCAGTGGTACCTGGTCCTGGGAATTTCAAAAATTTCATGGTATTTATCTAGCCATTTTTCAAGGATGAAGTTGGAGGCACTGTGGGTTTCAATTCATTCAGGAACCTTTAAATTTTGAGAAAGCTGATTTCAGTGAAATCTCTATAGAACTCTCACAGACAAGGCTTCTCAAAGAGTGGCCAAAAGGTCACATGAAACCAGGCCCATTGAGGTCTACAGTGTGAGTTTCATGTGTGTTTTGACTCTCAACTATGGCTGCCAAGTCATTCAGAATAAAATCATGTGATATCCTGGCTGAAATTTCCAATGCTCTGTGGAAAGGCACCCTGGGCCTAGATCTCAGTTTCCAAGGGCAACTCTCATGTGTGGCCTCTTATAATCCCAACACAATTCATGACACCTCTTCTCTGAGTTCAGTTCCAGAACTCAGTGTCTAAAGGGAATCACACCAGAGTTCACACCCAGGTGGACCCAGTCTGTTAGGGTAAAAGAAATTGAAGTTAAAGTGTAAAATAGCGGGTGTTGTAAAGTTTCTAAGCTGCAAAGCCTGAGTTAAAATGTAAAGGACCAGGTATTGTTAAGTTCCCATGCTAAACCTAAAACCTGAAATTCCTGTAGCTGTTAGGACAATTCCTTTCACTGCCCATTAAATATTCCCCCTGACCATCCAGTTGTTTAATAATGTAGGACCCTGTGCAGCTTGGCACCTAAGCATATCAGGGCCCAAACCAATCAGTTTGAATGTACCCCCCTCCTTAGAATCGACCTATCACCCCCGCCCGACCTGATTCCACCAATGAATGTGCTAATCAAGTTGGAGAGTTGTTGTTCGATTTTCCGGCTGATCAAGATGATTTCCTCTGATATATATAAAGCCTCTGCCTACCCAAAAAGTGTACTGAAGCACTGCTTAACCTCTTCTCGGGGATCTGGGCCACTGTTGCTTGTTGAGTGAGCATAGAGCCCCAGCGAACTGAATTGGATCCTCAATAAATCCCCATTGCTGTTGCATGAGCCAGTCTCTTGGTAGTCTCTTCCTCCGACGTCTGCTGGAATCTTACAAGTCATCTCTTCCAACTGCCACACAAATGACCACAATTAAAACCAAAACACTCCCACATGGCCCTCATATTCTTCCATATAGACACTCATCATATCCTCTGGCTAAAGGTTTCCATGAGGGGTGCAGCCCAAGACAGTGTCCAAAATAAGCTCCCTTGCCTCTGGTTTGCCTAAAGTCAGGGTGGCCTGGACAACCTTCCGGTGAACCAGGAGTGGTCAAATAGGCCTGCCATTAATACTACTTCGGTTCACCAATTTGAGGCCTACTGACTGTGGGGTTTAGATTCTTTATGTGAATTGGAGTAATCAGAAAACCCAAGCACCTATGGGCTAGCCTCTGCAGGGATTTTAAGAACTCAATTGACCCAAAGGATCCCTATTCTCACTTGATGGAGGTCAGGAACCTTACAAAGGAAGGTGAGAGACTTTATCCATAATGACTGCTCTTTTGGCCAGTTTGGTTTGAATGCATACATGGGATCATTCTTTAGATCCATCAGGTGCTGATAATCTAAGCCACAGACTCACAAAGGGCCAAAAGGCTGAATCAGACACATCTCCTTCCAAAGAAATTAAGAAAAGAGCCACAGGGGACGTCCATTCATTTCCATTTGAAAACTGTTTTCTTCAGGTTTCAAAAAGAGATGGCCTGAGGCAAAGACCTTGCTGACATTCAGGTCAACAGAACAATAGGTAAGCAAAAGGCCCAAAGCAGGGTTTCTCCAATGACACTTAAATGGTCACTCTGATATCTGAGTATTCTGAGATGCTCTCCATTCCCTTCAGCTATCCAGTACATGGCCATGTCACAGAGCTTGGAGGTGGTACATATCTTGGAGAGAAAACCATGAGCCTATTCTGGATATTGGCCAGAATTCAGGAAGAAAACAGGAACTTAGAAAGATAGCAGGTGTTGCCCATCGATAAGGAAAGCCTCAGACCATTAATAAATTTGGCAGGATACATGCTGGGATGCGTTCTACTAGACAACACAAATCCATTGATCCATTCTCTTTTCAACTGTCTACAACCACGGACACAGTGGGATTCAGAGACATAGAAACACTCGCCTTGTCAAATGACTTACTAGAAACAGTTCACTCAAAACCAAACAAACCGCAGCTACTACCTATTCTCAGAACATGAGACAAAACCACAAACACACACACACATACAAAGGCACCTCCTTCCCCCAAGTATGACTGTGACTATCCAGAGTGTCCTATGACTGGTGGGTCATACTATGTTCCACTGAAATGGCCTGTCCTTTCTCAGATCTGGTCTCCTTGTCCAACTCTGTGAAGTTGTCAGGAGCCAGTGGTGAGCCACTACCTGCTTTCTCACAAAAGGCCCCTCTTCAGAGCTTTCCTGGCATTTGGCCATCCACACATCAGTAGTTACCAAGAAACTCTGACTCTCTCCTTGGTAAATCAAAAAAATTGAGACCCCTGGGACTGGGACTGTGACTGGCTCTGAGTGCCTGGCTTCCTGGATACCAAGTTCAGACAGTTCCATCACCAAAGAAGTGTGATGAGGTCACTTCCTTCAGGAACTGAATGAGGTCACTATCTTGGCAACCTCTTTGCCTTCACAGTTGCTTCCAAAGGTCCCATGATATGGAGGCTGCCCCTACTTCCTGTGATACTTTCACAGGTTAGAATGGTATATCAACCATAGGCACCTAGGGACAGCTCTCCACATAGGCCTGTTTTGGTCCATCTTATCTATATGAAAAAAAGAGAGGCTGATTCAGACACAACCCTTTATCCTGACCAGGTTATTCACCATGGAAGATGTCTTTTGCTCTCTCAGGTCCTTCATAGCTGCCTACATCTTCTCCATGGATCATTTCTGCATGGGCCTTTTAGGTTCTCAGCAGGTGGAGAATCCCCTACATGCCTGTATTTTGAGACCAACTCTGTCCCTGCTCTTCTGAAAAGTTAGATTGAGGGATCAGTGTATGGTTAAGGTTAATAACATGTTTGATTTGGGTTAGGAATCATTCCGCTCAATTAATAATGGTATTGGGAACCTGTGACATTTTTAAGAATATATAGGTGAAATATAAGTATGAAAACAGAAATCTAGGTAAGATTTGAAGCCCAGAAGGGCATTGGGCCTTTGATTGGGATACTTAGCATTGAATTATGTTATGCACAGATGTCTCAGATAAATCGATATACAATGAAATAGGACCTTGTACCTTGGATGATTGAATGTAGAAGAGAACATCCAATCAAACAGGATAGTCTGTAGGATCAGGAAGATAGTCGGTAGGTGTTGAAATGAGGGCGAGTATAGACTTTGGACCAAAAGTTCTTTAACAATAGGGTTTCGGTTAGAGAGTGAATGTCAATATCAGCACATGTGTAGGGTCACTCACAATGATGAACTGGGGAAAATATGTAGCAAAGCAGATATCAATAGAGACATTAGGAAATCAGGTATAGTACAAAGTGAGTGATAATATTAGACATTTTCAACAGGGTTGAACTTGACTGTATAATCTTAGGGAAAAATAAATATGGAGTCACAAATAGATTGACATTTGAGAGCATTAGGCAATTTAGACATAGATGTTTTAGTAATCCATGGTCAATTTCCATTTAGGCTTTGGTACAATCATAAAGGTGAACTTTGCATTTTGTGTCCAGATTATTACAGCGATAAAATGTATATGTAGATCAGGTGGAGTATTTCTTCCACTGTTTCTGGGAGCAATATTTTGAAGATGCATAAATTAGTATTGGGGGTACAAATGGGTGTACCATGTGTTTATGAATATTGAGATAATGCATGAAGAGACCATACTGAGAATTAAAAATATAACTGGTTCCAACTTTAAATAATGGAATGAATTGATATCTGAAAATATACATGAAATCTTATATTGATACACATACATTCATTACAACCATTTATACATCTAATGGAAATATTAGGGTTATGGATAATCATGAAAATTGTGTATATTTTGCTTCAAAAATCATTATGAAAATCAAAAATAATGTGTTTGGAAAGAAGTTTCATGATAAGACCAGTCAAGTAACCTGCAGGAATACGTGTGTTCTGAAGCAGGAAGTGATTGAAAGTGAAACAAATACCTGTAAATTTGATAACTTTTGGATTAAATATATATCCTATGATCTGCAAAAAAAGAAGAAATAGTAATTTACCACTGTTGAATAGAAATAAACGTCAAAATACATAACATGTCCCATAGGAATCAACTTGCTTTGATATTAAACTGGGTCAGTTACTATAAAAATATTAGGATTTGTGTGCACCGTTCACTGAAGTTAGCTTTCAGTACTAGGTAACAAATATGAATTTCAGGTGGATGAATATTTCTGGAATAATCTTCTGAAAAGTTGATTATAAATCCAAGTACATGAACATGAATAAATTTATGGAGTGTATAAAAGACACATATATTTCATGTTTTGAAGAACCTGGAGAATATATATATATACAGAAAACACACACAGAGACATTAAAAACTGGCAATATATATGCCAATAGAAATTCATCATGAAATATATATCATCCATTGAAGCAAAAATATTTATTTTACTAAACATGGATTTAAGTAAAATGTTGTTCAACTAGGAAGCTCACCCATAGGTTGAATTTTCAGTTCCAACAGTGTTTAGGAGGAGTGATCTCTTCTCACAATTTGTATCTGCCATGTCATCCACCTCACAAAAATATAAGTGTGATACCAGGTAGGATTCAATATGTGCATTAAAAATACATGTTCTGAATAGGCTTCAGAGAAAGGGAAACAAGAATTCACATATTTGTTAACTTTAAAAACACATGGAGAACTTTTTCATTTAAAAATTGACTAGATTTGTAACACCTACCCTTTATCATGCAAAAGGCAAGTCCAACTATACAACAGGCCTCCTCTGAACTGGTTGTATTTCTATTTTGTTTGGGTTATTTTTCTCCATCATATTAGGATTAGTAGTGAGAGTCTAGTAGGGTATGGGTAAGTGTCAGGGATTCAGAATTTCGAATGGAAAATAGGAAAATTAATCTCATGTGTATTCAAATATGTGCTACACAAAAATCTCCCCACTCTGATCCAGAACAATGCCTTGACATTTCCTTCACCACAAGTAAGACACAATTAGAGGAGAAGAGTTAGAAAATTTGTGAATACATATCCGGAATGGAAAATGCTCAGGAGTTCACAACCTTGGAGTTGGGACAGGAGTATCCAAAAGTAAGGGATAGGGTAAACACTCCACAAACATGAAGTTCTTTTGGCCTAAAGACTTCTTGACAAACTGCCTCTGAGTTTGGGCACTTAAACTATATGTTGTTGTCAGGAGATTTAGCTTCCTTTGTAGTGAGACCATCAATCTGGAATGGCATCTATGTGACCTGGAGGACATGGTTTCTTGTTTTCCAATGAACATTAGGCAGCAGTGATGAATTCTATCTTTGTCGGCAAACTTTGGCCACCTGGGTCTAAGTGTCTGCCCGCGTGGACTGTGAAGTCATTTGGTCATCCTCCACTTTTCGTGGTGTTTCTGGCTGCTGCACTCGTAGTTTGGTGTTGCTTCAAAAAATACAAGGAGTTCATCAGGGACACAGTGCTGGAGGGAGTTCTGTCAGGTGTGGTGGGTCAGGGTTTACAGGAGAATGCACCAACCAGGCTTCTATCCCACATAGCTTGCCCCCTTGACAAGAGCAACCTGATTCTGAACATTGCCCTGAAACCCCTCTATATAATAAGATGCCTTTACATATAAGGGTCTGCTGGCAGCAGCATGTCAGTCACAAGCCATTTGGAAGTCAAAGACATATTCACATGGCCCCACCACAGATGTTTATCACACACCTTCATACCACAGCTCTAGGCCCACTACTCAGCAGGCTCCAACTTACAGGCATCTCTGTTCTACTCCATTTTCATGAAACCCAGTCAATCAAGGCATTGTCTGGTACACTCATGATCAGGAACCAGATATCCAAAGGTTCTCCAGTGCCACCTGGTCATGGGAATTTCAAAACTTGCATGGTATTTATCTAGCCATTTTTCAAAAATGAATTTGAGACACTCTGGGTTTCAATTAATTCAGGAACCATTAAATGGTGAGGAAGCTCATTTCAATGAAAGCTCTAGAGAACTCTCATAGGCAAGGCTACAGAAACAGAGGCCAAATGGTAACATAAGCAAGGCCCATTGAGGTCTACAATGTTAGGTCCATGTGTGTTTTGACTCTCAACGATGGCTGCCAAGTCTTTCAGAATAAAATCATGTGATATCCTTGCAAAGATTCCCAGTTTTCTGTGCAAAGCCACCCTGGGCCTAGATCACAGATACCAAGAGCGAATCTCATGCGTGGCCTCCTAAAATCTCAAAACAATTCATGGCAATACTTCACTGAGGTCAGTTCCAGAAAGCAGTCTCTAAGTGGAATCACACAAGAGTTCAAGCCCAGGTGAACACAGTTATCTCTTCCAACTGACACACAAATGACCACAATTAAAACCAAAACACTTCGACATGGCCCTCATTTTCTTCCATATAGACACTCATCATAACCTCTGGCTGGAGGTTTTCATGAGGAGCGCAGTCCAAGACAGTGTCCAAAATAAGCTCCCTTGCCACTCATTTGCTAAAGTCAGGGTGGCCTGGACATACTTTCTGTGAACCAGGCGTGATGAAATAGGCATGCTGTGAAGACTACACCACTTCTCTACTTTGAGGCCAACTGACTCAGAGGTTAAGATTCTTTATGTGAATTGGAGTCATGAGAAAACCCAAGCACCTCTGCAGGGCTTTGGAGAACTCCTCTGACCCAAAGGATCCCTATTGATGGAAGTCAGGAACCTCACAGAGGAAGGCGAGACGTCATCCACAAGGACTGCTCTTTTGGCCATTTTGGTTTTGGATGCACACATGGGATCTTTCTTTAGATCCATCAGGTGCTGAGAATCTAAGCCACAGCCTCACACAGGGCCAAGAGGCTAAATCACACACATCCCTTTCCAAAGCAATAAAGCAAAGGGCCACAGGTGATGCCCATTCATTTCCATTTGAAAACTGTTTTCCTCAGGCTTCACAAAGGGGTGGCCTGAGGCAAAGAACTTCTTGAAATTAAGGGCAACAGAACATTATGTAAGCAAAAGGCCCAAAGCAGGGTTTCTCCACTGATACTTTACTGGTCACACTGATATCTGAGTTTTCTGAGATGCTCGCCATTCCCTGCAGATATCCAGTACATGGCCATGTCACAGAGCTTGGAGGTGGTACGTATCTTGGACAAAAAAACTGAGCCAATTCTGGAGATTGGAAAGAATTCAGGAAGAAAATTGGTAATTAGGAAGATAGTAGGTGTTGCCCATCCTTAAGGAAAGCCGCAACCCATTCATAAATTGGGCAGGTTGAATGCTGGGAAGCTTTCTACTAGACAGGACAAATACATTGATGCATTCTCGTTTCTAATGTATACAACCACGGACACAGTGGAATACGCAGACATAGAAACACTCGCCTTGTCAAACGACTTACTAGAAACAGTACACTCCAAAAAAAAAAAAAAAAACTAACCGCCTTTCCTACCTATTCTCAGAAGATGAGACAAAATCATAAACCCACAACCACACCCACAAAGTCACCTCCTTCCCCCAAGTAGGTCTGTGACTCTACGGAGTGTCCTCTGACTGGTGGGCCACACAATGTTCCCCCGAAATGTCCTGTCCTGTCTCAGATCTGGTCTACTTGGCCAACTCTTTTAAGTTGTCAGAAGGGAATTTTGAGCCACTACCTGCTTTCTCAGGAAAGGCCCCTCTTCAGAGCTCTCCTTGCTTTTGGCATCATAATATCAGTAGGAACAAAGAAAGACTGACTCTGTCTTTGGTAAATCCAAGCAAGTGAGCCCACTGGGACTGGGACTGGGACTGGCTCTGTGTACCTGACTTCCAGGATCCCAAGTTCAGAGAGATCCATCACGAAGGAAGTGAGGTGAGGTCACTTCCTTCAGGAACTGAATGAATTCACTGTCTTGTAAACCATTTTGTCCTAATAGTTGCTTCCAAGGGTCCCATTAGATGGAGGGTTCCCCTACTTCCTCTGAAATGTTCACAAGTTAGAATGGTATGTCAACCTTAGGAACCCGGGAATAGCTATCCACACAGGCCTGGTTTGGTCCTTCTCCTCTACATTAAGAAGAGAGAGGCTGATTCAGACACATCCCTTCATCCTGACCAGGGTGTTTGACATGGAAGATGACTTTTGCTCTCTCAGGTCCTTCATAGATGACTATATCTTCTCCAGGGTTCATTTCTACATGGATCTTTGAAGTTCTCAGCAGGTGGAAGATCCCCTACATTCCTGTATTGTAAGACCAACTCTGTCCCTGCTTTTCATTAAATTTAGATTGAGGGAACAGTGTATTCTTAGGGTTAATAAAATGTTTAAATTGGGTTAGGAATCATGCTGCGGGATGAATAATGGTATTGGGAACCTGCGATATTTATAAAAATATAGAGGTTAAATATATGAATAAAAACAGAAATCTAGGTAATTTTGAAGCCTAGAGGGCATTGGGCCCTTGATTGGGATACTTAACTTTGATTTACATTGTGCACAGATGTCTCAGAAAAATAGATATATAATGGCATAGAACCTTGTACCTTGGATGATTGAATGTCGAAGAGAACATCCAGTCAAAAACGGGTAGTCGGTAGGATTAGGTAGATAGTAGGTTTAGGAAAAAGTGTCAATATAGGATTTGGAATATATGTTCTATCGCAATAGTGTTTTGGTTAGAGAGTGAAAGTAAACATAACTTCATGTGAAGGGTCAGTCACAATGATGAACTGGGGAAAATATGTAGGAAACCACATATCAATAGAGACATAATGAAATCAGGCAAAGTATAAAGTGAGTGATATGATTAGGCATTTTCAACAGGGTAGAGTTTGAATATATAATCTTTGGAAGAAACAAATATGTAGTCACCAACAGGATTGATAATTGAGAGGATTAGGCAACATGGACAGGAATGTTTTTAGTAATCCATGTTCACTTTCCATTCAGACTCCGGTACAATCATAAGTGTGACATTTACTTTTTGTGTCCCGAATATTACTGTGATAAAATGTGTATGTAGATCTGGTGACATGAGTATTTCTTACACCATTTCTGGCAGTAATATTTAGAAGACATATACATAAGTATTGGTTGTACAAAGAGGTGTGCCCTGTGTCTATGAATATAGAGATAATGCATGAATTGACCACAGTGTGAATAAATAATATAGCTGATTCCACTTTAAATAATGGATGGAATTGATATCTGAAAATATTTAAGATATCTTATATTGATATAAAATCATTCATTCCAACCAGTTATACATCTATTGTTAATATTAGTGTTATTGTTTATCATGAACGGTGTCTGAGTTTCGCTTCAAAAATGATTATGAAAATTGAAAATAATGTGTTTTGTAAAGAAGTCTCATGAAAAGACCAGTCAAGAAACATGGATGAATACATGTGTTCTGAAGAAGGAATTGATTGAAAGTGAAACAAATGCCTATAAATTTGCGAAACTGTGGATGAAAAATATATCCTATGATGTGCATAAACTGAAGAAATCATAATGTACCAGTGTTGAATAAAAATGAACGTCAAAACACACAGCATGTCCCATTGGAATCTACTCGCATTGATGTTAAACTGGGTCAGTTACTGTAGAAATATTAGGATTTGTATGCAACATTCACTGAAGTTAGTTTTCACTAGTAGGAAAAAATATGTATTTCAGGTGGATGAATATTTCTGAGAATAATCATGTGAAAATTTGATTATAAATCCACATACATGAATATGAATGAATTTAGGAAGTGTGTAATAATACAAATATATTTCATATTTTGAAAAATCTGGAGACTGTATATATATATATATATATATATATATATATATATATATATATATACACACAGACATTAAAAAGTAGCAATATATATGCCAATCGAAATTCACCATGAAATATAAATCATCCAAAGATGCAAAAATATTTATTTTACTGAACATGGATTTATGTATAATGTTGTTCATCTAGGAAGCTCACCCATAGGTTTAATTTTCTGTTCCAACAGTGTTTAGGAGCTGTGATGTCTTCTCGCAATTTGTATCTGCCAAGTAAGCCACCTCACAAGATTGTACGAGTGGTACCAGGTAGGATTCTGTATGTGCATATAAAAATACATGTGCTGAATATGCTACGGAGAAAGGGAGACACGAATTCATACATTTGTTTACTTTAAAAACACATGGAGAACTCTTTCAATAAAAAAATTAACTAGTTTATACCTTCTACCCAATATAATGCAAAAGACAATTCCAACTACACACCATGCCTTCTCTGAACTGCTTGTATTTCTATTCCATTTGGGTTATTTTACTCCACCATATTAGGATTAGTAGTCAGAGTCTAATAGGGTATATGTTAGTGTCAGGGATTTAGTATTCTGAATGGAAAATTGGAAAATGAATCCAATGTGTATGCAAATATGTGCTACACAAAATTTTTCCCACTCTCATCCAGAACAATGCCTTGACAATACTTTCACCCCAAGTAAGACACAATTAGGGAAAAAGAGTTAGGAATTCTGAGAATACAAATCTGGAATGGAATATGATCAGGAGTTCACAAACTGGGAGGTGGTAGAGGAGTTTCCAAAAGTAAGGGACAGGGTCAAAACTCTCCATATAACAAGATGCCTTTACAAATAAGGGTCTGCTGGCTGCATCCTGTCAGTCACAAGGCATTTGGAAGCCAATGGCAGATCGAAATGGCCCCAGCGCATATTTTGTGTCACACACCTGCCCAACATTGCTCTAGGCCCACTGCTCAGCAGGCTCCAACTTACTGGCATATCTGATCTACACCATTTTCATGAAACCCAGTCAATCAAGGCACCGTCTGGTATACTCATGATCAGCAACAGGACATCCAAAGTTTCTCCAGTGCCACCTGGTCATGGGAATTTCAAAAATTTCATGGTATTTATCTAGCCATTTTTCAAGGATGAAGTTGGAGGCACTATGGGTTTCAATTAATTCAGGAACCATTAAATGGTGAGGAAGCTCATTTCAATGAATGCTCTGAAGAACTCTCACAGGCAAGTCTTCCCAAAGAGTGGCCAAAAGGTCACATGAAGCCAGACCCATTGAGGTCTACAATGTGAGTTCCATGTGTGTTTTGACTCTCAACTATGGCTGCCAAGTCTTTAAAAATAAAATCATGTTGTATCCTGACTGAGATTCCCAGTGCTCTGTGGAAATCCACACTGGCCTTAGATCTCAGTTTCCAAGGGTCACTCTCATGCGTGGCCTAATAAAATCCCGACAAAATTCATGGCAATACTGCTCTGAGGTCAGTTCCAGAACTCAGTCTCTAATGGGAGTCACACCAGAGTTCAAGCCCAGGTGGACCCAGTCATCTCTTCCAACCACGATACAAATGTCCACAATTAAAACCAAAACACTCCCACATGGCCCTCATCTTCTTCCATATAGACACTAATCATTACCTCTGGTAGCAGGTTTCCATGAGGGGCGCAGCCCACAACAGTGTCCAAAATAAGCTCCCTTTTTCCCTCATTTTCCTAAAGTCTGTGTGGCCTAGACACCCTTCCTGTTAACCAAGAGTGATCAAATAGGCATGCCGTTAATGCTGCTTTGCTTCTCCAATTTGAGGCCTAATTACTGTGCGGTTTAGATTCTTTATGTGAATTGGAATCATGAGAAAACCCATGCACCTAAAGGCTAGCCTCTACAGGGCTTTAAATATCTCATTTGACCCAAAGTATCACTATTCTCACTTAATGGAGGTCAGGAACTTTACATAGGAAGGCGAGAGACTTCATCTACAATATCTGCTCTTTTAGCCATTTTTGTATTGGATGCACACATGAGATATTTCTTTGGATCCATCTAGTGCTGAGAATCTAAGCCACAGCCTCACACAGTGCCAAGAGGCGGATTCAGACACATCCCTTTCCAAAGCAATTAAGCACAGAGCCACAGGTGATGCCCATTCATTTCAATTTGAGAACTCTTTTCTTCAGGCTTCACAAAGGGGAGGCCTGAGGCAGAGACCTTCCTGACATTCAGGGCAATAAAACAATAGGTAAGCAAAAGGCACAAAGCAGGCTTTCTCCACTGAGACTTTACTGGTCATACTGATATCTGAGTTTTCTAAGAAGCTCGTCATTCCCTTCAGGTATCCAGTACATGTCCATGTCACAGAGCTTGGAGGTGGTACATATCTTGGACACAAAAGCATGAGCCTACTCTTTAGAGAGGCCAGAATTCAGGAAAAAAACAGGAACTTTGGAGGATAGCAGATGTTGCCCATCCATAAGTCAAGCAGCAGTCCATTCATAAATTGGGCAGTATGAAGGCTGGCAAGCTTTCTACTAGACAGGACACATCCATTGATGCATTCTCTCTTCTTATGTCTACAACCATGAACACCGTTTTATATACAGACATAAAAACACTCGCCTTGTCAAAGTACTTACCAGAAAGAGTTCACTCAATCCAAACAAACCGCCTTTGATACCTATTCTCAGAACAAGTGAAAACCACAAACCTACACCTACACCCATAAAGGCACCTCCTTTCCCTAAGTAATTTTGAGACTATTTGGAGTGTCCTCTGACTAGTGGGCCACAGTATGTTCCCTTTAAATGGCATGTTCTCTCTCAGATCTGTCCTCCTTAGCCAACTCTGTAAAGTTGTCAGGAGCCAGCAT
This sequence comes from Callospermophilus lateralis, assembly GCF_048772815.1. NCBI lineage: Eukaryota > Metazoa > Chordata > Mammalia > Rodentia > Sciuridae > Callospermophilus > Callospermophilus lateralis. The sequence continues at coordinate 155,455 of NW_027512708.1, forward strand.
TGAGCAACTACCTTTTTCTCAGGAAAGGCCCCTCTTCAGAGCTCTCTTGGCATTTTGCCATCCTCACATCAGTAGGTACCAAGAAAGACTGACTCTGTCTTTGGTAAATCCAAACAAGTGAGACCACTGGGACTGGGACTGGGACTGGCTCTGTGTGCCTGGCTTCCTGGATCCCAAGTTCAGATAGTTCCATCAACAAGGAAGTGAGGTGAGGTCAATTCCTTCAGGAACTGAATGAGGTCACTGCCTTGGCAACCACTTTGTCCTAACATTTGCTTCCAAGGGCCCCATGAGATGCAGGCTGCCCCTACTACCTGTGACAGTTTCACAAGTTAGAATGGTATATCAACCATAGGCACCAGGGAACAACTCTCCAAGCAGGCCTGGTTTGGTCCATCTTCTCTACATTAATATTTGAGAGCCTGATTCAGACACAACCCTTCATACTGACCAGGTTGTTTTCCATGGAAGATGACTTTTGCTCTCTCAGGTCCTTCATAGCTGCCTACATCTTCTCCAGTGATCATATCTGCATGGATCTTTGAGGTTCTCAGCAGATGAACAATCCCCTACATTCCTGTATTGTAATACCAACTCTGTGCCTGCTCTTCTGTAAAGTTAGATTGAGGGAAGAGTGTATGGTTATGTTTAATAACATGTTTGATATGGGTTAGGAATTATTCGGCTGGATGAATAATGGTATTGGGAACCTGAGATATTTATAAGAATATAGAGTTGGAATATTGTAATGGTCGGGCAGGCATAGGAGAAAGAGACCACCAAGAGACTGTCTCATGCAACAACAAAGGGTTTATTGAGGGTCCAGCATGCTGGGGCTCAGAGCTCACTTGAATAGAGCAGAGAGTCCTGAGAACAGCTTACACAGAGCTTATATACTTTCCTTGGAGAGGGCAGGGAGGGAAATTTATTGATGCGTCAGGGAGAGTGGGCAGTTTGCTTTCAACGGGATGATGGAGTACATTCTGCAGTTTGGCAGTTGGGGACAGCACATTCTGGGAACAAGATTAGCAAACAGTTCTCAAGATTTCAACAGTGTTTTATTAAGCATACAGAAAAATAGGAAGTGACAAGTACCTATTTTATTAACTTTTTATTCCCCAATTCTTCTTCTGGTTACTTTTAATCATGAAAGTGATCATTGAAGGGTGTCACATTTTATGTCTCCTAGTGGGGTATATTGTTGTCTGATTACCATAAGTTTAAATTGTCCAATTTGAGCTTCGAGAAAGGAAACTACATGGTTGAGCCAACAGGGTCCTACAGTTAGCAATAATATGAGGATTATTAATGGACAGGCCTGGGCTGATGAAAGCATAGTTAACCAGAGGGACTGTGTGAACCAAGACTCAAACCACCCTTTTTGGGCCTCTCTCTCTCGTTGACACTCTTAAAGGCATTTTCTTAATATACTCATAGGTTCTTATACAACTCCAGTATGGTCGGCATAAAAACAACCTTCTTCCCTCAATGCAGCACAAAGTCCCCCTTCTCTCATGAAGAGAAGGTTTAACCCTCGCCTGTTCTGTAAAACAAATTCAGAGAGAGAGGTTAAACATTCCTGTAAAGCTGTGATGGAGGTTTTATTATCTTTAATTTTTGGTCTATTGCTGCTTGTAATTGGGTCATTTGTTGTGTCCCATGGACTAGGGTTCCTGTGCTCACTCCTGCAGCAACTCCTATTCCTAATAGGATGGCTAAAGTGAGAGATACAGGTTCCCGGTGGAAACAGGTTGTATGCCCTCCGATTTGATCTTTAAATGAACATGCATCATCCTAGAACACTCTGGGAAACATCTGCACCATTACATAATTAATCACATCTGTTGACCATTTCATGAAAACATAAACAATGTTTAAGTATATAGAATTATACTGTTGTAGGTACGGAAAAGGAAAGGAATCTAAGATAGCACCGAAGACAGGGAAACAGCCCTATTTGGTTGCAAACGGATTTAGAGGGTATTGCTTCTGTTGTAATCAATTAATCTTCTGAACCCCAAGTTTAGGTAGTTTCAGAATTTGTACCCAACATGTAAGGGAAGGGGCTCAGAAGTTCACAGTCTGCAGAAGTTCACAAAAAGCAGTTTTTGTTTCTGTTATTTTTTCCTCTGTTCTCGGCAAGTTAACTTTTCAAGGACACTTGGGACAGGGAGAGCTTTTTTTTTTTCTCTTTTTTTTCTCCCTGCCAGCTGTTACCATGGAGCCTAGTTGGTAACTTCTTTACTTAGAATTGTAGCCATCTCTGTGAATCCCCAGCTCAAGGCCAGAGGCCTTGTTCACTTATTTTGTGAAAAACTCGTAAGGGGGTGTCTAGCTTAGGAGTGCTGATTTTTCCAGCCACTGGCCAAGTAGAACAGGGCGACATGAAAACACGGAGTTTATCTACATTGAATTCTTTTATAGGGACTCTTTTGCTGAAAGTCCTAAAGTCAGCAATGGTGAAGACTTCTGGAGAAGGTCATATAAGACTTTTCTGTGGGCCTGGTGAAGAGGGGCAAGACGTGGAAAGCAAGGCTGAGAGCAGCTCCGTTTATCTGACAATTAGGAAGGAGAGATGTAAAAGAATATTGGGAAAGGGGTTTGTGATTTTCCTGGCAACAAAAACTTGAGCAGTAGAACAGGTAGAGCAGAGGGGACGACAGGAGTGAGTATCCCAAAAAGCCTGTGAGGGACTTTAAATTCTTAGTCACCTGTTTTCAGTGATGACAAGGCAACTTTAAAGGTCACTTTCATTACATCTTGGATAGTGGTCTGAGGGATCTCCTCAGCTGGTTTGAGCTTTGGGTTAGCTGGTAAGAGGACCTGATGGGACCTGCTCTGGGCACTTACTGGAGAAAAGAGGACTGAGTGGGTGGAGGGGTACCTCAGTACCTGATACCTCAGCAAGGGCGCAATGGTCTGAGAACCGGCTGAGGTTTGGTTTTTTGATCTAGTAAATGGAGGGGAGAAGTCAGGTTGCTGAGGTGGGAGTGAAAGCAGAGAGTCTGGAGCAGAAGGCTGAGGGTTAGGATCTATTGGAGAAGCATAGTTCAGGACGAGAGTGAAGGAGGGAAAAGGTCTTCACATAGGGGAATCTCCTTCCACCCTTTTGATCACTTGTAGAAGTTAAAAATGTCATGCATAATTTGAGGATCTAGAGAGCCTTCTGGGGTCCATCAGTTTTGGTTGTCTAATTGGTAATATGGCCAATGCTGTGTACTGAATTTGATGGGGAGTTTGGGTTCCACCAGGCAGTCCCTGTATGCTACCATCCCCATGACTTACAGAAGAAGTTGGCTTTTTCCCCTCACAGCCGTGGCTCTTTGTGGCTTTGATAGTCTGCCATGCAAACATAGTAATCTGGGCTAGCCAACCTGCATCTTGCTCGCGTGTCCCTACATCCATAATGTTTGTTTCCATTATCGATGATACAGAAGGTATTTAATAGAATTTTAGTGGGATCCACTTTATCAGATATATCCCAATAGGAAAAACCTATAGCCAGCTGACAAATGTCTGGGTGGAGAGATGGCCACCAGGTCCCTATGGGGGCTGTAAGCGAGATAGACCATACTTCTTCTCTAGTAGGATTTGTGATCAGCCATCGCTGATGAACCACCTGATGAGGTTTAGGACTACTGGTGGCCAAGGGGAGAGTCTATAGCCTTATTTATATGGTGAATACACAATTTGAAAGGGTTACTAGTCATTTCCAGTTTCCAGCAAGAGTCTGGACAGAGCGCAGGCTTGAGATGAGAGGCATGGATCCAGGAATTGATTCCGTATACATTTACTGATGTAGGTGTTATAAGTAGTACCTGGTATGTTCCTTTCCATCGGGGTTCCAGGAATGAAACCTGATGTCTTCTTATGTAGGTGAAGTCTCTTAAATTATATTGAAGTGGAGTCCCCTTGTCCCCAGTTTGGTAGGCCGTGGCCAGCTGTTTGAACAGATATCAATGAGTTCTTTCAAGAGCTTTAAGTCTGTCAAGCTAGGGGGTGTGGAAGGGATCCTTAGGTCTTAGAGTTGGGGTTAGGTCCCTTACTGGAGGAAGGGCACCATAGAGAATTTCACAGGTGGTGAGGTTACACAAAGAAACAGAGGGAGTATTTCTTGCATGAAACAGTGCATAAGGCAGGAGCATAGTCCAATCTTTTATGCAGGTCTCTAAGATTAATTTCGTAAAGGTCTATTTAATGGTTCTATTTATTTTTTCTACCTGTCCTGAGTTCTGGGGTCTATAAGCATAATGTAACTACCAATTAATAACCAGGGTACTGGTTAACCTATTCTCAGAACATGAGACAAAACCAGAATCCCACACCCACACCCACAAAGGCACCTGCTTCCCCCAAGTACATCTGTGACTATCTGGAGTATTCTCTGACTGGTGGATCATACTATGTTCCCCAAAAATAGCCTGTCTTGTCTCATATCTGGTCTTCGTGGCCAACTCTGTGAAGATTTCAGGAGCCAGCATGAGCCACTACCTGCTTTCTCAGGAAAGGCCCCTCTTCAGAGCTCTTCTGGCATTTGGCCATCCCCACATCAGTAGGTACCATGAAAGACTGACTCTGTCCCTGGTAAATCCAAAGAAGTGAGCCCACTAGGAGTAGGACTGGGACTGGCAATGGGTGCCTGGCTTCATGGATCCCAAGTTCAGAGAGTTCCAACACCAAGGAAGTGACGTGAGGTCACTTCCTTCAGAAACTGAAAGAGGTCACTCCCTTGGCAACCACTTTGTCCTAACAGTTGCTTCCTATGGTCTCTTGAGATGGAGGATGCCCCTACTTCCTGTGACACTTTCACAAGTTAGAATGGTATATAAACCATAGGCACTCAGGAATAGCTCTCCACACAGGCCTGGTTTGATCCATCTTCTCTACATTAATAAGAGAGAGGCTGATTCAGATACAATCCTTTATCCTGACCAGGTTGTTTGCCATGGAAGATGACTTTTGCTCTCTCAAGTCCTTCATAGCTGCCTACATCTTCTCCAGGAATGATTTCTGCATGGACCTTTGAGTTTCTAAGCAGGTGGAAGATCCCCTACATTCCTGTATTGTAAGACCAACACTGTCCCCGCTCTTCTGTAAAGTTAGATTGAGGGAACAGTGTATGTTAGGGTTAATAACATGTTCAATTTGGGTTAGGAATCATTCTTCGGGATGAATAATAGTATTGGGAAACTCTCTCAGATCTGGTCTCCTTGGCCAACTCAGTGAAGTTTTCAGGAGCCAGTGGTGAGACACTGCCTGCTTTCTCATGGACTGGCCCTCTTCAGAGCTCTCCTGGCATTTGGCCATCCTCACATCAGTAGGTACCAAGAAAGTCTGACTCTGTCCTTGGTAAATACAAACATGTGAGCCCACTGGGACTGGGACTGGGACTGACTCTGGGTGCCTGGCTTCTTGGATCCCCAGTTCAGACAGTTCCATCACCAAAGAAGTGAGGTAGGTCACTTCATTCAGAAACTGAATGAGGTCACTGCCTTGGCAAACACTTTGTCCTAAAAGTTGCTTCCTAGGTTCCCATGAGATGGAGCCTGCCCCTACTTACTGTGACACTTCATGCTAAGAATTGTATATCAAAAATAGGCACCCGGGAACAGCTCTCCACACATGCCTGATTTGGTCCAACTACTCTACATTAAGAAGAGAGAGGCTGATTCAGACACATCCCTTCATTTTGACCTGGTTGTTTTCCATGGAAAATGAATTTTTCTCTCTCAGGTCCTCCATAGCTGTCAACATCTTCTCCAGGGATCATTTCTGTAAGGACCTTTGAGGTTCTCAGCAGGTGGAAGATCCCCTACATTCCTGTATTGTAAGACAAACTGTGTCCCTACTCTTTTGTAAAGTTAGATTGATGGAAGAGTGTATGGTTAGGATTAATAACATATTCGATTTGAGTTAGGAATCATTCTGCAGGATGAATAATGGTATTGGGAATCTGCGATATTTACAAGAATAAATAGGTGAAATGTAAGTATGAAAACAGAAATCTAGGTAAGATTTGAAGCCCAGAAGGGAATTGGGCCTTTGATTGTGACACTTAGCTTTGAATTATGTTCTGCACAGATGTCTCAGATAAATCGATATAAAATGGCATAGGACCTTGTACCTTGGATGATTGAATGTCGAAGAGAATATCCATTCAAAAGGGGACAGTAGGTGGATTAGGAAGATAGTAAGTAAGTTTAGAAAAAAGAGTGAGTATAGGAATTGGACCAAAAGTTCTTTAGCAACAGGGTTTCGGTTAGTGAGTGAATGTCAATGTCAGCACATGTGAAGAATGAGTCACAATGATGAACTGGGGAAAATATGTAGGAAAGCAGATATCTATAGAGACATTATGAAATCAGACAAAGTATAAAGTGAGTGATAGTATTAGATATTTTCAACAGGGTTGAATTTGAATATATAATCTTAGGAAGAAACAAATATGTAATCATTAATAGGATTGACATTTGAGAGCATTAGCCAAATTGGACATGGATTTTTTTAGTAATCCATGTTTACATTCCATTTAGTCTTTGGTACAATCATAAGTGTGAACTTTGCATTTTGTGTCCAGAATATTACTGTGATAAAATGTATATGTAGATCAGTTGACAGAGTATTTCTTCCACCATTTCTGGGAGCAATATTTTGAAGACATATAAATTAATATTGGGGGTACAAAGAGGTGTACCCTGTGTCTATGTATGTAGAGATAATGCATGAAGAGACCATACTGTGAATAAATAATATAACTGATTACACTTTAAATAATCGATTGAATTTATATCTGAAAATATGCAGAAAATCTTATATTGATATACAATCATTAATTCCAACAAATTATACATATAATGGTAATATTACTTTAATGGTTTATCAAGACGGGTGTGTGAGATTTGCTTCAAAGCGATAATGGAAATTGAAAATAATGTGTTTGGAAAGAAGTCTCATGAAACGAGCAGTCAAGAAACATTAAGGAATACATGTGTTCTGAATCAGGAAGTGATTGAAAGTGAAACAAATGCCTATCAATTTGATAAATTGTGGATGAAATATTTATCCTATGATGTGCATTAACTGAAGAAATAGTAATGTACCAGAGTTGAATAAAAATGAACGTCAAAATACACTTCATGTCCCATAGGAATCTATACACATTGATGTTAAACTGGGTGAGTTACTGTAGAAATATTAGGATTTGTGTGCACCATTCACTGAAGTTTGTTTTCAGTACTAGGAAACAAATATGTATTTCAGGTGGATGAATATTTCTGATAATAATCTTGTGAAAAGTTGATCATAAATCCACATATATGAATATGAATGAATTTAGGGAGTGTATAATAAGACACATATATTTCATATTTTGAAAAATCTGGAGAGTATATATATATATATATATATATATATATATATATATATATATATATAACACACACACACACAGACATTAAAAAGTAGCAATATATATGGCAATCTAAATTAATCATGAAATATATATAATCCACAGATCCAAAAATATTCATTTTACTGAACATGGGTTTATGTATAATGTTGTTCAACTAGGAAGCTCACCCATAGGTTGAATTTTCAGTTCCAACAGCGTTTAGAATGAGTGATCTATTCTCACAAATTGTATCTGCCAATTCATCCACCTCACAAGAATGTACGTGTGGTACCAGGTAGGATTTGATATGTGCATATAAAAATACATGTGCTGAATAGGCTACAGAGAAAGGGAGACAGGAATTCAAATATTTGTTAACTTTCAAAACACATGGAGAACTATTTAAATTGAAAATTTGCTAGATTTATAACTCCTACACTACATAATGCAAAAGGCAAGTCCAACTATGCACCATGCCTTCTCTGAACTGCTTGTATTTCTATTTTGTTGGGGTAATTTATCTCCATCATATTTGCATTAGTAGTCAGAGTCCAGTAGGGTAGGTTTTAGTGTCAGGGATTAAGTATTTCGAATGAAAAATTAGATAATGAATCCAATGTGTATGCAAAAAATCTTCCCATTCTCATCCAGAACAATGCCTTGACATTACATTCGCCCCAAGTAATACACAATTAGAGGAGAAGAGTTAGAAAATCTGTGAATACATATCTGGAATGGAAAATGCTCAGGAGTTCACAAGCTTGGATGTGGAAGGGGAGTTTCCAAAAGTAAGGGACAGGGTTGATAGACCCAACCTGATCATTTATTAAAATTGGGAGCCCACTTGCCAGAAACCCATGAAAAGATAATTTTGGCTTTATTATAAATTACTGCAAATTTTGAACCTGCTTGGAATGTTTGCCCATGCCTTAAACTCACCCATGCCTGGCTCTCTGACCAGATTGCAGCCCTCTCTGAAACTTTAGTGACACCTCATAAATATTTTCTTTCCCTGGCCAGACAACGAGTCTCTGAGGCTCTAATGGTCCTCATAATTTCTGATGTTGGGGTGAGCTTAAAAAAAATGTAAACTACCGTTAGTGTGATGCTTGTTAAAGTTCTGTTATCTGTAACCCCCTTTTTGTGCATCTTTCTGGGCTATATAGCTGGGCTATAGGAAAGGTGGGTTTGCTGTCTTGCTTCCGCCATTTTGGGAGGGAGAGGTAGCCTTTCCCTTTGAAATAATTAGCTTGCCTTAATTTGATTTTACTAGGAGTCAGTGGTCTTTACATGCGTTCCTGGTCTAATATTTTGGAGTTCCCCAGTGAGATGACCCTGCTGGACAAGATCACAAGACCAGACTGCTGTAAATTCTGAAGTTGGCCTTCCTTCCAGGGCTCCAAGCTTGAGAGCAACTCTAGGGTTTGTGCAACTTGAGATGGTCCAAGGCCTTGGAGTTAGCCTTCAGTTCAGGGAGCACTGCAGTGAACCACCGCATTAAAACTATTAGCAAGCACCTGGTGGAGGAGGCATCCATAGGTAATTGGTGACTTTATAACATCTGATATGCGGTTAAGGGAGATCTCTTCTGATGACAGAGAGGTGGACTGAGGAGGCTCACATATACTCCTGTCTGGGACAGTAACAAGAATCATTCTGTCATCTGTTCTGTTCTCTAGGGAATTCATCTGGAAGGGTAGAGAGGTGCCAACGGGCACGCATGCGCTCCTACGGGAAGCTTTAGGAAGACATTGCATTGCTCCTCTGTTTTCCTGTTTCGGCGCCGGATTTCTGTTTTTTTTTTTTTTTTTGTTCTGTGTTCTATATGTTTTTTGTTTGTTTGTTTTTGTGCATTTTGTTGTGTGATTTCTGTGGTGAAAACTTAAGGATATCGGACATGAAAATAAAGCAAGTAAGCCTGACACCCTTTGGACTGAGTTTAAAGGAACTGCAATGAACTTTACACCCGTTTGTTAAGCAGTATGAGAGAAGCCCCTAGCTGGCTGCCTGGAGCACACTCACTGCAGAGGGCAGTGCCTGCGGGGGACCTAAGAACTGAGTATCTCCCAGGTTAATAAGTGAAACTCCTTTAAAATCCCTTGTCCCTCCAGATAAAGAGAGTCACAACCTTTTGGCAAAGTCCCTGTGTTTATCTTTGTTAGCAAAGCAATAAACCTTCGTTTTTCTTTTTCTCAAAACCCTGTCCTCATTTTTAAATTGGCATTAATTGGCTTCAAGTTCAGGAACCCAACTTTAAGTTACAAATTTTGATAACCCACCAGCACCCTGGAACTTTTTGAGAGCTGACTACAGAAATGTTAGGAGATGGAGCATGCTTGCGGTGGAACTGAAACAGAGGAGCAAATCCTGTAAGTAAAAGGAGGGACTGAGGGACTCCCAGCAGCTGCTGAAGCCTTATTTTTTCAGAGAATTCCCTAGGTCTTTCCCTGCAATTTAACGATAATGCCACCTCTGTCATCTTAAAAAAGAGGGAAAAAAAGGGGACACTAAATGCAGGAAAGTCACTATGGAGACCCTTGATTTTACATTTCAGGATGCTCCTCTGTGAAAACATCTGGTCCCCTTGTGGGGACATCTGTGGTGCAACTGGTGTAGGAGATTTTTCTCTTATCTGCTCTGTTTTAAAGGCTTCTGTCTGTCAGTCATAGTCTGAAGCTCCTTTCTGTCTGTCGTGTGTCTTTGTTTCTGGCACTTTAAGACATGTGCAATAATGTGTTGATATTATATATTGTTTCTTGGGAATGATTTTACCTGAATGTGTGTCTAAATGATGATGTTTTATTTTAACAATCTGGTAGCTTATTGGGTTTTTGAAGCATTGCAGAATCTTGCCGTTAAAAGTCAGATTCAGATAATTGTTTAGTTTATGATTTCAGATAATTCATGCCAGAGAACTTAAATACTTAGGATGGAAAACTAAAGAACTCTACTTCCAAGTTGGCAAGAAATTTTCCAATCATTCAGTCTTTTTTTTTTCACCAATTTTTAATTGGGTAGCCTGGGAAAATATCACTGTGTGTACCAGTGCATTAATTTGGACAAGGATAGTAAATCATAGTATGGTATCTGTTGACAACACAAGATGTAAAGATATAAAATTTTGTAAATTTTGTCTTAAACTTGTATCAAAATTTTCAACATCCTATCTGGAAAATTATGGTTAAAATGCGTTAGGCCTGAGGTGTCTGCTCAGAATAGCAGTTTTTTCCTGCTCCTTCCAGACCTCAGCCAGGACTTAGATTGAAATGCAAATGAAAGAAGCCTGCAAGATCAGTAGGAGACTGATATGAGGCTTAAGGAAAAAAAAAAGTAAATAGTATGGTATTTACTAATTACTGGTCAGTTATTTTTTCTAGGACTCTTATTTTTTTCCTTAGATCCTTTAATTTTTCTAACTCATAATTTTGATCCTACAGACCTAGGTTAATGTTTTTCTGATCAGTTCTATCTTTGACCAACTGTGGAGTTTTTAAAACATGGCAATGGAGATTTCACCTGCTAAAAGCTACAAGGCCTTTACTATTATTATGTGTGCACACTTTTGATATTTGTTGTAAGTCTATATATATATATATATTCTTAATCATATATATGATACAGAAATTAACATATATAAGGAGCGCTCATAATAAAAAAAGCACTCATAAAAACAAATTTTAAGGGATGCCCTCTCTCACCACTTCGGTTCAACATAGTTCTCGAATCACTGGCCAGAGCAATTAGACAGACGAAAGAAATTAAAGGCATAAAAATAGGAAAAGAACTCAAATTATCACTATTTGCAGATGACATGATTCTATACCTAGCAGACCCAAAAGGGTCTACAAAGAAACTACTAGAGCTAATAAATGAATTCAGCAAAGTGGCAGGATATAATATCAACACACATAAATCAAAGACATTCCTGTATATCAGCCACAAATCCTCTGAAATGGAAATGAGGACAACCACCCCATTCACAATATCCTCAAATAAAATAAAATACTTGGGAATCAACCTAATAAAAGAGGTGAAAGACTTATACAATGAAAACTACAGAAACCTAAAGAGAGAAATAGAAGAAGATCTTAGAAGATGGAAAAATATACCCTGTTCATGGATAGGTAGAACTAACATCATCAAAATGGCGATATTACCAAAAGTTCTCTATAGGTTTAATGCAATGCCAATCAAAATCCCAACGGCATTTCTTGTAGAAATAGAGAAAGCAATCATGAAATTCATATGGAAAAATAAAAGACCCAGAATAGCAAAAACAATGCTAAGCAGGAAGTGTGAATCAGGCGGGATAGCTATACCAGACTTCAAACTATGCTACAGAGCAATAGTAACAAAAACAGCAGGGTACTGGTTCCAAAACAGGTGGGTGGACCAATGGTACAGAATAGAGGACACAGAAACCAATCCACAAAACTACAACTATCTTATATTCGATAAAGGGGCTAAAAGCATGCAATTGAAGAAGGATAGCATCTTCAACAAATGGTGTTGGGAAAACTGGAAATCCATATGCAACAAAATGAAACTGAATCCCTTTCTCTTGCCATGCACAAAAGTTAACTCAAAGTGGATCAAGGAACTTGATATCAAATCAGAGACATGGCGTCTGATAGAAGAAAAAGTTGGCTATGATCTACATACTGTGGGGTTGGGCTCCAAATTCCTCAATAGGACACCCATAGCACAAGTGTTAATAACTAGAATCAACAAATGGGACTTACTCAAACTAAAAAGTTTTTTCTCAGCAAAAGAAAGAATAAGAGAGGTAAATAGGGATCCTACGTCCTGGGAACAAATCTTTACTCCTCACACTTCACACAGAGCCCTAATATCCAGAATATACAAAGAACTCAAAAAATTAGACAATAAGATAACAAATAACCCAATCAACAAATGGGCCAAGGGCCTGAATAGAAATTTCTCAGAGGAGGACATACAATCAATCAACAAGTATATGAAAAAATGCTCACCATCTCTAGCAGTCAGAGAAATGCAAATCAAAACCACCCTAAGATACCATCTCACTCCAGTAAGATTAGCAGCCATTAGGAAGTCAAACAACAACAAGTGCTGGCGAGGATGTGGGGAAAAGGGTACTCTTGTACATTGCTGGTGGGACTGAAAATTGGTGCGGCCAATTTGGAAAGCAGTATGGAGATTTCTTGGAAAGCTGGGAATAAAACCACCATTTGATCCAGCTATTCCCCTACTCGGTCTATTCCCTAAAGACCTAAAAAGAGCACACTATAGGGACACTGCTACATCCATGTTCATAGCAGCACAATTCACAATAGCAAGACTGTGGAAGCAACCTAGATGCCATTCAATAGACGAATGGATAAAAAATATGTGGCATTTTTACACAATGGAGTATTACTCTGCATTAAGAAATGACAAAATCATAGAATTTGGAGAGAAATGGATGGCATTAGAGCAGATTATGCTAAGTGAAGCTAGCCAATCCCTCAAAAACAAATGCCAAATGTCTTCTTTGATATAAGGAGAGTAACTAAGAACAGAGTAGGGACGAAGAGCATGAGAAGAAGATTAATATTAAACAGGGATGAGAGGTGGGTGGGAAAGGGAGAGAGAAGGGAAATTTCCTGTAAATGGAAGGAGACCCTCAGGGGTATACAAAATTACATACAAGAGGAAGTGAGGGGAAAGGAGGAAAAATATGAGGGGGGAGAAATGAATTACAGTAGAGGGGGTAGAGAGAGAAGAGGGGAGGGGATGGGGGAGTGGGGATAGTAGAGGATAGGAAATGCAGCAGAATACAACAGACACCAGAATGGCAATATGTAAATCAATGGTTGTGCAACTGATGTGATTCTGCAATCTGTATATGGGGTAAAAACGGGAGTTCATATCCCACTTGAATCAAGTGTGAAATATAATATATCAAGAACTATGTAATGTTTTGAACAACCTACAATAAAAATTAATTTAAAAAAGGGGATCCAAAGATCTTTAATTCACGTGATTAAAATTGTTCAATTTAAATTGCATAAACAGATAAAAATAAATGTTTTTAAATTTAAGCTTACAAGTTTTTATAGGTGTTCAAAAATCTAGTAAAATATTAATATCTACAAAATGTCTAAAATGCCTTGATTCTAGGACTTTTCCTTCAACAAAAAAATGGTTTACACTGTTCAATACATTTGTCTAATATTTTAATAAATAAGTAAAGTAAATTTGATGTGGAATTTCTCATTCTTGAGTACATTTGTTAGATACCCGATTGATTTACTAAGGTCTGTATCAGATTGTAAAAATCAGTCATGTGTTAAAGAGACAAAAATTTCTGAAAACATAAGTTTACCCATAACATTGTGTTTATTAAGTTTTATTTTTTCTAGAGCAAGCAACCATAAAAATTAAACAACTGATTAAATAAGAACTGTTATTTTAGAGCACTCTACTGCCATTTCTTTAAAAGCTAAACTTGGTTAATCTAGAAATATCAATGTAATATTGATGCTATTAATGTGCTCATATCTTCCAGGTATACAAGTCTGTAAGTTAGAAACATTTAAAGAGCATTATATCAAGCTGGTATTCTGAAGTTGTATGGTAATAAAAATGTACTGGGGATTTATTTACCTGTTATCAATAAGATATGTAAAGTTTTATGTTACTTTTTTCATTGGGGAACAATTTAAATGTATTTTTAAGTTAATCAGAGCCTAATATATGTAAAGGTTAAAATCTTTCAGCCTTTCTTTAATCCATGTTTTAAATGTGATGTCATATGATGTTAGATAATGTTCATGTGACCTCAAACAATTTATGTAAACTTTGTAAAATGATATTTAAAAAACAATGATCAGCTTTAGAACTAAAACACTTAATATTTATAAAGAGGCCTGCCTTACCTGAGATAAGGCTCTGTATCCCATCTTACTACATGTGAGAATGACTACAAAAGGAGTAGGTCAGATTTTATTTCATTTAAAGTTATGTTCAAAAGTTCTTTTGTTTTTCTGTGAAGATTACTAGAATCTCAAACAGGGCATATAATGTATAACTCAGCCAAAAAAATCAGGGTAGCTATTACAGAAACTAAGTATTTTTACTCTTGTTAAAAAAATTTATTTTTAAGTTGCTTATAAGTGATCTAAAGATTCCCTGTTAGTCTTTTACAGAAGTGTTGCTTTAATAACACAACATGGGTTAATTTAAGATAATAAGTCATCACCTACAAGACAGACAGAATAATACATATCCCAATTAATGAAAAGATAAATAATAATTAAGTTATAGATATTAAAGCCCAGTACTCTCAATATAAGGCTGTTAAAATTTATTTGCTGGATGTTTAAGATTAGGATTTAAAATTAAAGTTAAATGAATCGGCCAAGAAAACAAATATTAATATTTTAAGGTATACACTTTATGTTAGCCTCCCAAAATAAGTAAGACTGGAGGTTACAAAGAAGGATTCTCAGACAGGAATGCCTGATAACTATAAAAAGAGACTATTAAGAGGAGCTGCCAAAGGCAGAAAATTTAGTTTAGGGCCTACAGATATTCCTAACCTACAGAGGTAGGCTTGGTGTTTGCTAGTACGATTATCCAGCCCTGAGTAACAGAATTAAAGGTTTCTCTATTAGACACAGAGGTCATACTAGAAAAAGGATTTTGCAAGATCAGATGACATTAAATTAATAAACTGTATCTTATGGGGAGGGACAACTGTAAAACAAAAAATTAAATATTAAGTTGACAGTCCTGATAACTGAGGATATTAAAGAATGGTGAGGGAACTTCTATATGGTGACATGTTCCAGCTGCTGCAACATTTATTCATTACTCATGGTTTTTGTTACTCTCATAGAAGAACCCATTCCCAGATGACTTTACAACCTGTTCTTCCCCAACCAGACTTCAAACCAAGCTGAAATCTAAAAGGCAACTCATGTCCCTCAACTAAATTCTAAAAGGCAACTCATGTCCCTCATGCCATGACCCTTACGTCACCCTCTCTCAGCGCAGAAGAATCCAAAATGCGTGAGGCCTCCCTTCTTACAACAATGGAGCCAAAAATAAATAGACTATCAATATACGTAATTAATTAAGTCAGGTAAAATCAGGGAGACCCGTTTTGGGTGAGTTCTAGAAATTTGGAGACTGTTACCTGAGGGATTTAAATTTCCTCAGTGCACTTCCCTTAATCTATCAAAGATTTGAAAGGAACACATAAGAAAAGGGGGGAATGATAGGCTTAACCTGATCTTTTATTAAAATTGGGAGCCATCTTGCCACAAAGCCATGATAAGATAATTTTGGCTTTACTATAAATTACTGCAAATTCTGAACCTGCTTGGAATGCCTGCCCATGCCTTGAACTCACCCATATCTGGCTCTCTGACCAGATAGCAGCACTCTGTGAAACATTAGTGACACATCATAAATATTGGCCTTCCCTGGACAGACAATGACCATCTCTGAGGGTCTAATGGTCCTCACAAATTCTGATGTTGTGGCCAGCAAAAAAAATATATATATATATGTATATATATATAAAAACTACCATTAGTGTGATGCTTGTCCGAGTTCTGTTATCTCTAACCCCCCTTTTGTGTAACTTTCTGGGCTTTAAAGCTGGGCTGTAGGTAAGTTGGGGTTGCTGTCTTGTTCTGGCCGTTTAGGGAGGGAGAGTTAGCCTGGCTGGTGAAAATAATAAGCTTAGTTTAATTTGATTTTAATTGGAGTCAGTGGTCTTTTCTTGCATCCTTGTCTAACAGGTAAACACTCCACAAACATGGAGCTCTGCTTGCCTAACGACTTTTTGAGAAACTGCCTCTGAGGTTGGGCACTTGAAATATATGTTGTTTTCAGGAGCTTTAGCTTCCTTTGTTGTGAGACCATCAAAGCTGGCTCTGCATCTATGTGACCTGAAGAAATTGGTTTCTTATTTTCCAATGAAAATGAGGCAAAGTGCTGAATTCTCTCTTTGTAGGTAAACTGTGGCCACTGAAGGCTAAGTGTCTCCCTGTGTGGACTGTGTACCCATTTAGTCATCCTCCACTATTCATGGTGTTTCTTGCTGCTGCACTGGGAGTTTGGTATTTGCTCTACGAAATACAAGAAGTTCAACTGGGACACAGTGCTGAAGGTAGTTCTGTCACGTGTGGTCGGTCAGAGTCTGCAGGAGAATGCACCAACCAGGATTCTATCCCACATAGCTTGCCCACTTGAAGATAGCAACCTGATTCGGAACATTGCCCTGAAACCTCTCCATATAACAAGATGCCTTTACATATAAGGGTCTGCTGGCTGCACCATGTCAGTCACAAGCCATTTGGAAGTCAATGGTAGATCCAAATGGCCCCAACACAAATGTTTTATCCCACACCTGCACACCACAGTTCTGGGCCCAATACTCAGCAGGCTCCAACATACTGGCATTTCAGTTCTACACCATTTTCATGAAACCCAGTCAATCAAACCACTGTCTGGAACACTCCTGATCAGCAACAGGACATCCAAATGTTCTCCTCTGACACCTGGTTATGGGAATTTCAAAAATTTCTTGGTATTTATGTAGCATTTTTCACGGATGAAGTTGGAGGCACTGTAGGTTTCAATTCTTTCAAGAACCATAAAATGGTATGGAAGCTCATTTCAATGAAAGCTCTGGAGAATTCTCACAGTCAAGGCTTCCCAAAGAGTGGCCAAAAGATCACATGAACCCAGGCCCATTGAGGTCTAGAGTGTGAGGTCCATGTTTGTTTTGAATCTCATCTATGGCTGCCAAGTCTTTCATAATAAAATCATGTGATATCCTGGCTGAGATTCCCGATGCTCTGTGGAAAGCCACCCTGGGACTTGATCTCAGTTTCCAAGGGCGACTCTAATGCGTGGCCTCCTAAAATCCCAAGAGAACTCATGGCAATATTTCTCTGAGGTCAGTTTCAGAACTCAGTCTGTAAGGGGAATCACACCAGACTTCAAGCCCAGGTGGACCCAGTCATCTATTTCAACCACCACACAAATGACCACAATTAAAACCAAAACACTCCCACATGGCCCTCATTTTCTTCCATATAGACACTGATCATAACCTCTGGCTGGGGTTTTCCATGAGGGGCAAAGCTCACGACAGTGTCCAAAATAAGCTCCCTTACCCCTCATTTGCCTAAAATCAGGGTGGCCTGGACACCCTTCCTGTGAACCAGTAGTGATCAAATATGCCTGCCATTTGTACTGCCCAGCTTCTCCAATATGAGGCCTACTGACTGTTTGGTATAGATTTTTTATGTGAATTGGAGTCATGAGAAAACCCAAGCAATTACGGGCTAGCCTCTGCAGGGTTTTGAAGAACTCATTTGACCCAATGGATCCCTCTTCTCACTTGATGTAGGTCAGAAACCTTACAGAGGAAGGCGAGGGACTTCAACCACAATGACTGCCCTTTTGGCCATTTTGGTTTTGGAAGCACAAAAGGAATGTTTCTTTAGATCCATCAGGTGCTGAGAATCTAAGCCACAGCCTCACACAGGGCCAAGAGGCTGATTCAGACACATCCCTTTTGGAAGAAATTAAGCAAAGAGCCACAAGTTATGCCCATTCATTTCCATTTGAAAACTGTTTTCTTCAGGCTTCACAAAGGGTTGGCCTGAGGCAAAGACCTTCCTGACATTCAGGGCAACAGAACATTATGTAAGAAAAGGCCCAAAGCAGGGTTTCTCCACTGAGATTTTACTGGTCACACTGATATCTGAGTTTTCTGAGATGCTCGCCATTCCCTTCAGCTATCCAGTACATGGCCATGTCACAGAGCTTGGAGGTGGTACATATCTTGGACTCAAAACCATGAGCCTGTTGTGGAGAGTGGCCAGAATTCAGGAAGAGTACAGGAACTTAGGAATATTGTAGGTGTTGCCCATCCATAAGGCAAGCCACAGTCCTTTCATAAATTGGGCAGGATGAATGCTGTTAAACTTTCTCCTGGAGAGGACAAATCCATTGATGCATTATCTTTTCTAATGTCTACAACCAGAGATACAGTGGGATACACAGATATAGAAACACTTGCCTTGTCAAACAACTTACTAGAAACAGTCCACTCAATACCAAACAAATAGCCTTTCCTACCTATCACGCCTTTCCTACTGTATCAACATACACTAGTTATTCATCACCCCCTGCCCCGGTTACTTTGCTGCAGTGGGACTGCTGCAGATGGTGGCCCATACAGGGAGCCCTGGGACACTTGGGGGTAAGTGACGAATAAAAGCTGCCCATCCATAGATAGGATGGGAGCAAATCTGCTCATCCCTAGGCAGATAGGGGGAGAGGAAAAACGGTCATTTCAAAAAATGGAGAAGATTGATACAGTATGATTGTGTCTTGTTTTATCTCAGTGTATTGTATTGTCTTTGTGATGAAAATAAGGAAGGGGTGAGAAGTAAATTGATAATCGAAAGAGGCACCCCAGTGGAAACAAGAGCAATTAGGGCATGTGTTGATGGAAGCCCAGGAAGTCTAATCAGAAAGAAAAAGAAAGTTAAGAAGAAGAAGGATTATCAGGAAAAAAGTTTCAGCAAAAGGCTGTTACTGAATACTTTTCGTTTCCGGAGTGTATGTGAATAGGCGCCTCGGCTGCCACATGCTCAAGCCAGTCACTGTGCAGCAAGGGCTTTTCAAGCAGTGGCAGCTGGCAATTCCCCGCCCCCAGCCTGGGGAGCGGGGCCCCGTGGCAGTTTGAGTCCTGGAAACTCCCCAGGGCCATCTGTGGCTGCCCAGGATGCTACAGCCAGCCATAGATGCTACTGGCTCCCTGATGTTTGGTCATTTTCAATGCCAATAACTAAGCTACAATGGTTCTCCCACACCCGGAAGATAATAAATAATAAGCACTATTAAGGCTTTTTTCAAATGTAAAAAACCTTGAGATAATGTACTAAATTTTTCAGAAGGTTGTTTTCTTAGCACCTGTGGAATACTATAGGATTTTCTTTAGCCAGTGGTAGGAGTTCCTGCCTTCATCCCAGTGCCGGTGAGGACAAGGGTGGAAGAATTTCCAGTGTTGCTGAAAACCGGAGGAGACTTCGGCTGAGAAACGGAGGAGACTTTGGATCAAGCTAGCTGCCTTCAGAACTTTCCTGGGCTGTGATTTAAGCTGGCTGCCTGCAGAATTTACATGAACTGTGATTTAAGCTAGCTGCCTGCAGAACTTACCAGGACTGTGATTTAAGCTAGCTACCTGCAGAACATACCTGGACTGTGGTTTACCTGAACTGTGAGTTAATCTATTGAGACACTGCTTTACCTGGACTGAGACAACAAACTGTAATCTATAACAAATTTTAACTCGGTGTCTTTGCTAACATTGTCATTGCTGGTATTATTTCTCCAAGTGCTTCATCAATTGGCTTGTATTGTGACATTTTGTATCCTCCCTTTCTGTTTGTAGCAGGTTATTTATGGTGTTTCTGTAAAAACCACTGTGGTCTTTATTTAAATTAAATAAAAGGGGGAAATGTTAGAGTCTGTAAACATGTCAAAATAACACCTGGCATTTTGCCAGGGGAATGTTAGAGTGTGTAAACAAGTCTGGATGATGCCTGGCAAAATGCCAGAGGGAGTGGTTTGAGATGTAACAAAAGCGAGCCATTAAGTGTGGAGGTTCCTGATTGGTTGGCTGCAGTATCTAGTTTATGTTAATTAGATAAGCTCGGTGGAATGTATAAATACCTCTATTGTCCTACATTAATGGCTTCCACTCCTGCTATATCAACATACACATGTTATTCATAACCCCCACCTCCCGGTTATTTTGCTCCAACAGGACCGCAGCAGTATCTGCCAAGTGAGAAACCTCTCAAGTATAAACATGTGATACCAGGTAGGATTCTATATGTGCATATAAAAATACATGTGCTGAATAGGCTACACAAAAAGGGAGAGAGGAATTCACATATTTGTTAACTTTAAAAACACATGGAGAACTATTTTAATTAAAAATTGACTAGATTTATAACTCCTACCCTATATAATGCAAAAGGCAAGTCCAACTATACAACATAATTCCTCTGAACTGCTTGTATTTCTATTTTGTTTGGGTTATTAATCTCCATCATATTAGGATTAGTAGTCAGAGTCTAGTAGGGTATGGGTTAGTGTCCAAAATAAGCTCCCTTGCCCCTCATTTGCCTAAAGTCATGGTGGCCTGGACACCCTGCATGTGAACCAGGAGTGATAAAATAGGACTGCAGTTAATACGGCTCTGCTTCTCCAATTTGAGGCCTACTGACTGTCAGGTAACGATTCTTTATGTGATTTGGAGTCATGAGAAAACACAACCACTTCTTCAGGGCATTGAAGAATTCATTTGAACCAAAGGATTCCTATTCTCACTTGATGTAGGTCAGAAACCTAACAAAGGAACGCAAGAGACTTAATTCACCATAACAGATCTTTTTGCCATTTTGGTTATGGATGCACACATGGGATCTTTCTTTAGATCCATGAGGTGCTGAGAATCTAAGCCACAACCGCACACAGGGCCAAGAGGCTGATTCAGACACATCCCTTTCCAAAGAAATTAAGCAAAGAGCCACAGGTGATGCCCTTTCATTTCCATTTGAAAACTGTTTTCTTCAGGCTTAACAAAGGGGTGGGCTGAGGGAAAGAACTTCCTGACATTCAGGGCAACAGAAATATAGGTAAGAGAATGGCCAAAGCAGGATTTTTCCACTGAGACTTTCCTGGTCACACGGATATCTGAGTTTTCTGTGATTCTCCCATTCCATTCAGCTGTCCAGTACATGGCCATGGCACAGAGCTTGGAGGTGGTATATATCTTGGACACAAAACCATGAGCCTATTCTGGAGAGTGGCCAGAATTCAGGAAGAAAACAGGAACTTAGGAAGATAGTAGGTGTTCCCCATCCATAAGACACACCGCAGTCCATCCATCAGTTGAGCAGGATGAATGCTGGGAAGCTTTCTACTAGACAGGATACATCCATTGGTGCATTCTGTTTTTTAATGTCCAAAACCACGTACACAGTGGGATACACCGAACTAGAATCACTCACCTTGTCAAACGATTTACTAGAAACAGTCCATTCCAAACCAAACAAACCACCTTTCCTACCTATTTTCAGAACATGAGACAAAACCACAAACTCACACCCACACCCACAAAGGCATCTCCTTCCCACAAGTAAGTCTCTGACTCTCCAGTGTGTCCTCTGTCTGTTGAGCCAAACTATGTTCCCCGAAATGGCCAGTCCTGTCTCAGTTCTGGTTGCCTTGGCCAACTCTGTGAAGTTGTCAGGATCCAGTGTTGAGCCACTACCTGCTTTCTCAGGAAAGACCCTCTTCATATCTGTCCTGGCATTTGGCCATTCTCTCAGCAGTAGGTAACAAGAAAGACTGACTCTGTCCTTGGTAAATTCAAACAACTGAGCCCAGTGGGAGTGGGACTGGGACTGGCTCTGGGTGTCTGGCATCTTGGATCCCAATTTCAGAGAGTTCCAATACCAAGGAAGTGAGGTAGGACACTTCCTTCAAGAACTGAATGAGGTCACTCCCTTGGCAACCACTTTGTCCTAACAGTTGCTTCCAAGGGTCCCATGAGATTGAGGCTGCCCCTACTTCCTGTGACACTTTTGCAAGTTAGAATGGTATATCAACCATAGGCACCCGGGAACATCCCTCAACAAAGGCCTGGTTTGGTCCACCTTCTCTACATTTAGAATAGAGAGACTGATTCAGACACGACCCTTCATCCTGACCAGGTGGTTTGCCATGCAAGGTGACTTTTGCTCTCTCAACTCCTTCATAGCTGCCTACATCTTCTCCAGGTATCATTTCTGCATGGACCTTTGAGGTTCTCAGCAGGTTTAAGATGACCTACATTCCTGTATTGTAAAAACAACTCTGTCCCTGCTCTTCTGTAAACTTAGATTGAGGGAAGAGTGTATGGTTAGGGTTAATAAAAGGTTCGATTTGGGTTAAGAATCATTCTGCAGGATGAATAATTGTATTGGGAACCTGTAATATTTACAAGAATGTAAAAGTGAAATATTAGAATGAAAACAGAAATCTAGGTAAGATTTGAAGCCCAGAAGGGTATTGGGCCCTTGATTGGGATACTTAGCTTTGAATTATGTTCTGCAGAGATGTCTCAGATAAATCGATGTACAATGGCATAGGACCTTGTACCTTGGATGATGGAATGTCGAAGAGAACTTCTAGTCAAAAAGGGATACTCGGTATTATTTGAAAGATAGTCAGTTGGTTTAGAAAGCAGAGAGAGTATAGGATTTAAACCAAAAGTTCTTTAGCAATAGGGTTTCGGGTAGAGAGTGAATGAAAATGTGAGCACATGTGAAGAGTCAGTCACAATGATAAACTGTGGAAAATATGTAGGAAAGCAGATATTAATAGAGACATTAGTAAATCAGGCAAATGATAAAGTGATTGATAGGATTAGACATTTTCAACAGGCTTGAGGTAAAATATATAATCTTAGGAAGAAACAAATATGTAGTGACCAATAGGATTGACATTTGAGAGCGTTAGGCAACCTGGACATGGATGTTTTTAGTAATGCATACTCACTTTCCATTAAGGCTTTGGTAAAATCATAAGTGTGAACTTTGCTTTTTGTGTCCAGAAAATTACTGTGATAAAATGTATATGTAGATCAGATGACATAAGTATTTATTCCACCCTTTCTGGGAGCAATATTTTGAAGATATATAAATTAGTACTGGGGTTACAAATGGGTGTACCCTGTGTCTAGTAAAATAGAGATAATGCATGAATAGACAAAACTTTGATTAAACAATGTAACAAGTTCTAAATTTAAATAATGGATTGAATTGATATCTGAAAATATACAGGAAATCTTATATTGATATGCAATCATTCAATCCAACCAGGTATCCATCTTATTTTAATATTAGGCTTATGGATTATCATAAAGAGTGTGTGAATTTTGTTTCAAAGGTGATTATGGATTTCAGAAATAATGAGTTTGGAAAGAAGTCTCATGAAGAGACCAGACAAGAAACCTGGAGGAATACAAGAGTTTTGAATAAGGAAGTTATTGAAAGTGAAACAAATGCCTATAAATTTGTGAATTTGTTAATGAAATATATATCCTATGATGTGCATAAACTGAAGAAATAATAATGTACCAGTTTTGTTAAAAAATGAACGTCAAAATACACATCATGTCCCATAGGAATCTACAAGCATTGATGTTAAACTGGGACAGTTACTGTAGAAATATTTGGATTTGTATGCACCATTCACTGAAGTTTGTTTTTAGTACTAGGAAACAAATATGTATTTCAGGTGGATGAATATTTTTGAAAATAATCTTGTGAAAAGTTGATTATAAATCCACATACATGTACATGAATGAATTTAGGGAGTATATAATAAGACACATATGTTTCATATTTTCAAAAATCTGGATAGTGTATATCTATCTATCTATCTATCTATCTATCTATCTATACACACACACACACACACACACACACACTCAAACAGACATTAAAATGTAGCAATATATATATATATATATATATATATATATATATATATATATATATATATATATATCATGAAATATATATAATCCACAGATCCAAAAATATTAATTTTACTAAACGTGGATTTATGTATAATGTTGTTCAACTAGGAAGTCACCCATAGTTTGAATTTTCACTTCCAACAGCATTCAGAGGAGTGATCTCTTCTGACAATTTGTATCTGCTAAGTCAGCAACCTCTCAAGAATGTACATGTGATACCAGGTAGGATTCTAAATGTGCATATAAAAATACATGTTCTGAATAGGCTACAGAGAAAGGGAGAGAGGAATTCACATGGTTGTGAACTTTAAAAACACATGGAGAACTGTTTCAATTAAAAATTGACTAAATTTATAACTCCTACCCTATATAATGCAAAAGGCAAGTACAACTATACAACATGAATCCTCAAAACTTCTTGTATTTCTATTCTGTTGGGATTATTATTCTCCATCATGTTAGGATTACTAGTCAGAGTCTAGTAGGGTATGGGTTAGTGTCCAAAATAAGCTCCCTTGCCGCTCATTTGCCTAAAGTCATGGTGGCCTGGACACCCTGCATGTGAACCAGGAGTGATAAAATAAGACCGCAGTTAATACTGATCTGCTTCTCCAATTTGAGGCCTACTGACTGTCAGGTATAGATTCTTTATGTGAATTGGAGTCATAAGAAAACCCAAGCACTTCTTCAGGGCTTTCAAAAATTTATTTGAACCAAAGGATCCCTATTCTCACTTGATGTAGTTCAGGAACCTAACAAAGAAAGGCAAGAGACTTCATCCATCATAACTGATCTTTTTGAAATTTTGGTTTTGGATGCACACATCGGATCTTTCTTTAGATCCATCAGGGGCTGAGAATCTAAGCCACAACCGCACACAGGGCCAAAGGGTGATTCAGACACATCCCTTTGCAAGGAAATTAAGCAAAGAGCCACAGGTGATGCCCATTCATTTTCATTTGAAAACTCTTTTTTTCAGGCTTCACATGAGGGTGGCCTGAGGCAAAGAACTTCCTGACATTCAGGGAAACAGATACATAGTAAGAGAATGGCCCATAGCAGGGTTTCTCCACTGAGACTTTCCTGGTCACACTGATATCTGAGTTTTCTGAGATTCTCCCATTCCCTTCAGCTGTCCAGTACATGGCCATTTAACAGAGCTTGAGGTGGTACATATCTTAAACACAAAACTATGTGCCTATTCGGGAGAGTGGCCAGAATTCAGGAAGAAAACAGGAACTTAGGCAGATAGTAGGTGTTGCCCATCCATGAGGCAAGCCGCAGTACATTCATCAATTGGGCAGGATGAATGCTGCGAAGCTTTCTACTAGACAGAACACATCAACTGATACATTCTCTTTTCTAATGTCGACAACCACGGACACAGTGGGATACACAGACATAGAAAGACTCGCCTTGTCAAACGACTTACTAGAAACAGTTCACTACAATCCAATCAAACCGCCTTTCTTTCTTATTCTCAGAACATGAGACAAAACCACAAACCCACACCCACACCCGCAAAGGCACCTCCTTCCCCCAAGTAGGTCTGTCATATCCGGAGTGTCCTCTGACTGGTGGGCCATACTATGTTCTCCCAAAATGGCCTGTCCTGTCTCAGATCTGCTCTACTTTGCCAACTCTGTGAAGTAGTCAGGAGCCAGCGGTGATCCACTACCTGCTTTATCAGGATAGGACCCTCTTCAGAGGTTTCCTGGCATTTGGCCATCCTCAAATCAGTAGGTACCAAGAAATATTGACTCTGTCCTTCGTAAATCCAAACAAGTTAGACCACTGGGACTTGGACGGGTTATGGCTCTGGGTGCCTGGCTTCCTGGATCCCAAGTTCAGAGACTTCCATCACCAAGGAAGTGAGGTGAAGTCATTTCCTTGAGGAACTGAATGAGGTCACTGCCTTGGAAACCACGTTGTCCTAACATTTGCCTCCAAGGTTCCCATGAGATGGAGGATGCCCCTACATCCTGTGACACTTTCACAAGTTCGAATCGTATATCAAACATAGGGACCAGGGAACAGCTCTCCACACAGGCATGGTTTGGTCTATCTTCTCTGTATTAAGAAGAATGAGGCTGATTCAGACACATTCCTTAATTCTACCAGGTTGTTTGCCATTGAGATGACTTTTGCTCTCTCAGGTCCTTCATCGCTGCCTACATCTTCTCCAGGGATCATTTCTGCATGTACCTTTGAGGTTCTCAGCAGGTGGAAGATCCCATGCATTCCTGAATTGTAAGACCAACACTGTCACTGCTCTTCTTTAAAGTTAGATTGAGGGAACAGTGTATGGTTAGGGTTAATAACATTTTCATTTTCGGTTAGGAAACATTCTGCTGGATGAATAATGTTATTGGAACCTGTGATATTTATTAGAATACAGACGTGAAATATATGTACATAAACAGAAATCTAAGTAAGATTTGAAGCCCAGAAATCATTGGGCCCTTGATTGGGATACCTATCGTTGAATTACATTCTGCAAAAATGTCTCAGAGAAATCGATATACAATGGCATAAGACCTTGTAACTGGATGATTGAATGTAGAAGAGAACCTCCAGTCAAAAAGTGATAGTCGGTAGGATTAGGAAGATAGTAGGTAGGTTTTAAGAAGAAGAGTGAATATAGGATTTGGACCAAAAGTTCTTTAGCAATAGGATTTCGATTAGAGTGTGAATGTAAGTTTCAGAACATGTGAAGATTTAGCACAATGATGAACTGTGGAAAAGCAGATACCAATAGAGACATTACAAAAACAGGCAAAGTATAAAGTGAGTGAGAGGATTAGACATTTTCAACAGGGTTGAGTTTGAATATATAATCTTTGGAAGAAACTAATTTGTAGTTACCAATAGGATTTTCATTTGAGAGCATTAGGCAACCTGGACATGGATGTTTTTAGTAATCCATGTTCACTTTTCATTTAGCTTTGATACAATCATAAGTGTGACCTTTGCTTTTTGTGTCCAGAATATTTCAGTGATAAAATGCATATGTAGATCAGGTGACATGGGTATTTCTTCCAACATTTCTGGGAGCAATATTTTGAAGACGTATAAATTAGTGTTGGGGGTACAAAGAGGTGTACCCTGTGTCTATGAATATAGAGATAATGCATGAAAATACCACATTGTGAATAAATAATATAACTGGTTCCACTTTAAATAATGGATTGAATTGATATCTGAAACTAAGTAAGAAATCTTATATTGATATACAATCATTCATTCCAACCAGTTGTACATCTAATGGTAATATTAGGGTTATGGTTTATTATGAGGGGTGTGTGAGTTTTGCTTCAAATGTGATAATGGAAATCGAAAACAATGTGTTTGGAAAGAAGTTTCAAGAAAAGACCAGTCAGAAACGGAGGAATACATGTTTTCTGAAGCAGGAAGTGATTGAAAGTGAAATAAATGCCTATAAATTTGTGAACGTGTTGATGAAATATATATCCTATAATGTGCATAAACTCAAGAAATAGAAATGTACCAGTGTTGAATAAAAATAAACTTCAAAGTACATATCATGTCCCATAGGAATCTACTTGCATTGATGTTAAACTGGGTCAGTTACTGTAGAAATATTAGGATTTTTTTTTTTTTGGTGTTATACTACAATTTATTTTAGCACTAGAATGCCACAGAATGTAGAGGAAAGAGCAATGGATTTTTAGTTATAGCACTAATAATCTAACATTTAATGACTCTTTTGGGGAGTCTAGAAATTACATAAGGCTATGTAACCTATATTTTATTATTTAACATTCATAAATGCTTGGGATTTTAGTAATATTTCTAGTTTTTTATTTTTTATTTTTTAAGTTGTTGATGGATCTTCATTATTTTTATTTGTTTATGTGGTGCTGAGAATAGAACCCAGTTCCTCACACATACTAGGCAAACATGTTAACACTGAATCACAAACCCAGCCGCTCCACTTTTGTCTTAACATCGAACACGCCTCTCCCTCTTCTTTACTCACTTTCTTCCTCATTTTTCCCCTTCTCTCTCTTCCTTTTTCGTTTTTCCTCCATATCTATTTTTCTCTCATGGCATTACAAACAGTTGTATGCTATGAAATTTAAATTTGAGACTGTTTTTTATAGTCACTATTTTTTTTAAATTTAATAATTATAATCACCTGATAGATATATTACAATACATTTATTATACATATGTGTCTATATTCATGCATATGCATTACATATATTATGTGTATATATATATATATACATATATATTTAAAAGTACTTTGATTAGCCTGTTAGAAATAATATACACCAAGACTTTCTTAATTCTGAAGTCTTCCAGAATTAACATCTTACAATGAAAATCAAATAAACATATTTAAGAAAAAAGGTATCATTCTTTATTATCAATATTGATAATTTAATGTTTTTTATCACATTACGCTGTAATATGGCATATTATATCTTATGAATTAGAGAAATTTTTTTGAACAACCTATTATTTAAGGACCATATGCACTGACATTTTAAATGGCTTTCTTATGATTTCAATTTCTATCAATTATGTATTAATTGCCAAATACTTATTTTAGTACTTTTCATATTCATAATTGATATAAAGTGAATTGTTTAATTTTTCTGG
The DNA here is from genome assembly GCF_048772815.1 of Callospermophilus lateralis. Classification (NCBI taxonomy): domain Eukaryota; kingdom Metazoa; phylum Chordata; class Mammalia; order Rodentia; family Sciuridae; genus Callospermophilus; species Callospermophilus lateralis. The sequence goes on from NW_027512708.1 coordinate 184,062, forward strand.
TAATTAGTTACTTATTACAGTAGGGACATTATTAATAGTTCTAAATTTTTATAAGTAAATGGTACAAAGATATTTTCATGCAAAATTAAGAATAATTGCATGCTCTAAATGTTTGATTGTTGATACATATAATACAGAGCTTTTGATGAGTCTCTTCCCAGTAAAACATAAAATACAAAGATATCGTTGGGTATGTATGTCCAAATAAAGATAATGAAAAATACACATTATCAGCTAGAAACTATTAAATAAAAGATGAAAAGAACAATCCAACACATTGTACCAACTTATCAGATGAGGCAGTATTCTGAAAGAATAGCCTAAGACTAGACCTGGTCCATGACAAAATATTTACCAAAAAATGAAATATGAAAAATATAGGAAATGCTATGAATTTTTCATGAAGGTAGGTGGATTATCCTTTAATCTCAATTAAGTGTATTTTCAAAAGCCAGTTTTCTGGTAAAATAAATTTGTGATAGATACAACTACACAAAACAAAGTTTCTGCTTAGCAAAATGAATGCATCTCAACACTTTTTTAGCTGATTTCTTGCCACTCAATTTTAAACCTTTATTTATTTATTTATTTTTATTGATTGTTCAAAACATTACAAAACTCATGATATATTATCTTTCATACATTTGACTCAATTGGGTTATGAACTCCCATTTTTCCCCAAATACGAATTGTAGAAGCACATTGGTTACACATTCACATTTGTACATAATGGCATAATAGTGATGTTGTATTCTGCTACCTTTCTATCCCCTACTATCCCCCCTCACCTCCCCTCCCATCTTTCCTCTCTACCTCATCTGCTGTTGTTCAATTCTCTCCATTGTTTTCCCCCCATTTCCCCTCACAACCTCTTATATGTAATTTTGTGGAACATTGAGGGTCTCCTACCATTTCCATATGCTTTCCCTTCTCTCCCCCTTTCTATCCCCCAACTCGTCTTTGTTTAATGTTAATCTTTTTCTCATGCTCTTCCTCCCTGTTCTGTTCTTAGGTGCTCTCTTTATATCAAAGAAGTCATTTGGCATTTTTTTTAAGGATTGGTTAGCTTAGCTTAGCATAATCTGCTCTAATGCCATCCATTTCCTTGCAAAGTCTATGATTTTGCCATTTTTTAGTGCTGAGTAATACTCCATTGTGTATAGATGCCACAGTTTTTTAACCGTTCATCTATTGAAGGACATCTAGGTTGGTTCCACAGTCTAGCTATTGTGAATTGTGGCGCTATGATCATTGATGTGGCAGTATCCCTATAGTACGCTCTGTTAAGACCCTCTAGTCCGAGAAGGGTGATAGCTGGGTCAAATGGTGCATTCATTCCCAGCCTTCCAAGAAATCTCCATACTGCTTTACAAATTGGCCTTATGAATTTTCAGTACCACCAGTAGTGTACAAGTGTACCCTTTTCTCCACATCCTCGCCAACACTTATTGTTGTTTGACTTCATAATGGCTGCTAATCTTACTGGAGTGAGATGGTATCTTAGGGTGGTTTTGATTTGCATTTCTCTGACTGCTAGAGATGGTGAGCATTTTTTTTATGTACTTGTTGATTGATTGTATGTCCTCCTCTCTGAAGTGTCTGTTCAGGTCCTTGGCCCATTTGTTGATTGGGTTATTTGTTATCTTATTGTTTAATTTTTTGAGTTCTTTGTATATTCTGGATATTAGGGCTCTATCTGAAGTGTGAGGGGTAAAAAATTGTTCCCAGGATGTAGACTCTCTATTTACCTCTCTTATTGTTTCTCTTGCAGAGAAAAAACTTTTTAGTTTAAGTAATTCCCATTTGTTTATTGTTGTTATTAACTCTTGGGCTATGGGTGTCCTATTAATGAATTTGGAGCCCGACCCCACAGTATGTAGATCATAGCCATCTTTTTCTTCTATCACATGCAGTGTCTCTGATTTCATCACTAGCTCCTTGATCCATTTTGAGTTAACTTTTGTGCATGGCGAGAGAAAGGGATTCAGTTTCATTTTGGTGCATATGGATTTCCAATTTTCCCAGCACCATTTGTTGAAGATGCTATCCATCTCCCAATATGCTTTTAGCCTCTTTATCATATATAAGAATGTTGTAATTTTGTGGATTGATTTCTGTGTCCTCTATTCTCTACCACTGATCCACCTGCCTGTTTGGGTACCAGTACCACGCTGCTTTTATAACTATTACTTTGTAGTACAGTTTGAACTCTGGTATCGCTATACCTCCAGATTCAAATTCCTGCTTAGAATTGCTTTTGCTATTCTGGGTCTTTTGTTTTTCCATATGAATTTCATGATTGCTTTATCATTTCTACAAGAAATGCCATTGGGATTTTGATTGGCATCCATTTTAACCTGTAGAGAACTTTGGGTAATATCACCATTTTGATGATGTTAGTTCTGCCTATCCATGAACAGGGTACATTTTTCCATCTTCTAAGATCTTCTTCTATCTCTCTCTTTAGGGTTCTGTAGTTTTCATTATATAAATCTTTCACCTCTTTTGTTAGGTTGATTTCCAAGTATCTTATTTTCTTTGAGGATATTGTGAATGGAGTGGTTTTCCTCCTTTCCATTTCAGAAGTTTTGCTCCTGATATACATAAATGCCTTTGATTTATGCGTGTTGATTTTATATCCTGCCACTTTGCTTAATTCATTTATTATCTCTAGCAGTTTCTTTGTAGACCCTTTTGGGTCTGTTATATATATTATCATGTCATCCACAAATAGTGATAATTTAAGTTCTTGTTTTCCTTTTTTTATGCCTTTAATTTCTATTGTCTAATTGCTCTGGCTAGAATTTCAAGAACTAAATTGAATAGAAGTGGTGATAGAGGGCATCCCTGTCTTGTTCCAGATTTTAGAGGCAATCCCTTCAGTTTTTCTCCATTTAGGATGATGCTAGCCTGAGGTTTAGCATATATAGCTTTTACAATGTTGAGGTAAGTTCCTGTTATCATTAGTTTTTCTAGTGTTTTGAACATAAAGGGATGCTGTACTTTGTCAAATGTTTTTTTCTGCATCTATCGAGATGATCATATGGTTCTTGTCTTTATGTCTATTGATGTGGTGAATAGTATTTATTGATTTCCGTATATTGAACCAGCCTTGCATCCCAGGGGTGAATCCTACTTGATCATGGTGCACAATTTTTTTTGATATGCTTTTGTATTCGATTCATCAGGATTTTATTGAGAATTTTTGTATCCAAGTTCATTAGAGATATTGGTCTGTAGTTTTGTTTCTTTGAAGTGTCTTAGTCTGATTTCAAGATCAGGGTGATTTTGGCCTCATAGAATGAATTTGAAAGAGCTCCTTCTTTTTCTATTTCTTGAAAGAGCTTGAAAAGAATCAGTATTAATTCTTCTTTGAAGGTTTTGTAGAACTCCGCTGTTTACCCATCCGGTCCAGGGCTTTTTTTTCGTTGGTTATCTTTTGATGGCTTCTTCTATTTCTTCCTTTGTCATTGGTCTGTTTAAATTGTGTGTGTCTTCCTGACTCAATCTGGGCAGATCGTATGACTTAAGAAATTTATTGATATCTTCACTATCTTCTATTTTATTGGAATATAGGGTTTCAAAATACTTTCTAATTATCTTCTATATTTCTGTAGTGTCTGTTGTGGTATTGCATTTTTCACCCCCTATGTTAATAATTTGAGTTCTCTCTCTTCTTCTCTTCGTTATCATGGCTAAGGGCCTGTCAATCTTATTTATTTTTTCAAAGAACCAACTTTTAGTTTATCAATTTTTTCAATGATTTTTTGTTTCAATTTCGTTGATTTCTGCTCTTATTTTAATGTCGTCTACTACATTTGCTGTTGTTTTGCTCTTCCTTTTCTAGGTTTTTGAGGTGTAGTGTGAGTTCATTTATTTGTTGTTTTTTTTTCTTTTTTTGAGGAAAGAACTCCAAGAAATGAATTTTCCTCTTAAAACTGCTTTCATTGTGTCCCATAGATTACAGTAGGTTGTGTCTGTATGGTCATTTGTCTCTAAGAATTTTTTTGTCTCCTCCTTAATGTCTTCTGTAACCCATTGATCATTCAGTAGAATATTGTTCATTTTCCATGTGATGTAGGATTTTTCCTTCCTTCTTTTATCATTGATTTCCAGTTTCATTTCATTATGATCTGATATGGTGCATGGTATTATCTCCACGCCTTTATATTTACTAAGAGTTGCCCTATGACCTAATATATGGTCTATCTTTGAGTAGGATCCATCTGCTGCTGATAAGAAGGTGTATCCACTTGATGATGGTTGATATATTCTATATATGTCGGTTAAGTCTAGGTTATTGATTGTGCTGTTGAGTTCTATAGTTTCTTTATTCAGTTTTTGTCTAGAGGATGTGTCTAATGGTGAGAGCGGTCTGTTGACGTCACCTATAATTATTACGTTGTAGTCTATTTGACTCTTGAACTTGAGAAGAGTTTGTTTTATGAGTGTGGCAGCTCATTTGTTTGCTGCATACAAATTGGTAATTGTTATGTTATGTTGGTGGATAGTTCCTTTTAACGTTATATCGTGTCCTTCTTTATCCCTTTTGATTAACGTAGGTTTGAAGTTGATTGTATTTGATATGCGTTTGGCCACTCCTGCTTGCTTCCGTGTGCCCTGTGAGTGGTATGATTTTTCCCAACCTTTTACTTTCAGCCTGTGTATGTCTTTACCTATCATATGAGTCTCCTGAAGGCAGCATATTGTTGGATTTGTTTTTTTGATCCAGGTTACTACCCTATGTCTCTTGAATGGTGAGTTTAGGCCATTAACATTTAAGGTTAAAATTGAAATATGATTTGTACATCCATTCATGTTAATTTATTTATTTATTTTAGTTTGGCTAGTTTTTACTTTTTGGTTATTTTCCTCCCCCTTTACTGAGATACCTCCCACTGTTAGTTTGGGGCACTATTTTTCAATTCTTCTTCTTGTAGTATTTTGCCCAAAATCCTTTGCAGTGCTGGTGTTATGGGTGTGAATTCTTTTAGTATTTATTCATTGTGAAAGATTTTAATTTTATTGTCAAATCTGAAGCTTAATTTTGCTGGATACAGTATTCTTTGTTGGAATTCATTATTTTTCAGTGTTTGAAATACATTGTTCCAGGATCTTCTCACTTTCAAAGTTTGTGATGAAAAATCAGTCGTTAATCTAATTGGTTTACCCCTGAATGTAATCCGCCTCCTTTCTCTCGTAGCTTTTAATATTCTCTCCTTGTTCTGTATGTTGGCTATCTTCATAATTATATGTCTTGGAGTTGGTCTATTATGGTTTTGAATGTTTGGGGTACTGTAGGCTTCAAGGATTTAGCAATCCATTCCATCTTTCATCTCTGGGAAGTTTTCTAGAATTATTTCATTTAATATGTTGTCCATTTTTTCGGTTTGAATCTCTATGGCTTCTTCTATCCCGATGACTGTGAAATTTATTTTTTTTATGACATCCCATATCTTTTGAATAGACTGCTCTTGGGACTTAAGCATCTTTTCTGTGTTGACTATATTCTTTTCAAGTTGATAAACGTTGTCGTCATTATCTGATGTTCTGACTTCTATTTGATCTAGTCTATTTGTAATATTCTCGTTTGAGTTTTAATTAATAGTTTCCTGCATTTCTAGGATTACTGTTTGATTTTTTTTAAGATTTCTATCTCCTGGTAAAGCTTGTTCTTTGCCATTTGAATTTGTTTAATTCATTTTCAAAATATACTTTTATTGCTAGGACTTGCTGATTCATGTATTCTCTAATATCCCTTTCCATCTGAGTTAGGTAAGCCTTGAGTTTTTTTCCCTATCCCTGTTTCTGATGATTCTAGGTCCTCCTGTAGAATTAAGTTGTCCTGCATTGTTTGTACACATTTTTTTCCTTTGTTTTTTCATGATGTTCACGTTGTTATCCATCTCTATTTGATTGCTGTTTTTCTGCTTTATTCTATAGATTTGTTTTGGTTTAATATATCTGTTGTCTCTCCTTTGTGTTGGTAGACTATGCCTGCTAAAGTGAATTCTGCTTGGAAGGAATTGCGATGGCCGAGCTCCAGTGATGTCACCTGTCTGCTATGGTGGGCCCCAGGCTCCTTGCCAGGGTGTTCAAATGGGAGTGGGCTGGGACTGATCAGTCTCTGTTTGTTTTCAACTCCCGGTCACCGGCGGGCGGGCGGTCTCCAGCTGTCCAGTCACACAGTCAGCGGGTGGGCTGTCACTGGTGGGCGGGAGATCTCTAGCCACCCAGTTGCACGTGCAGCCAGCGGGCGATTGGTCGCTGGTAGGCAGGCGGGCACCAGCCACCCAGTCGCACCAGCAGCGGGCTGTTTGTGACCAGTGGGCGGGTGTTCTCCAGCCGCCCAGTTATCTCCTGCTAGTCCTGGTTTCTCGTGATAGACCAGATTTCCCCTGAGTGATGCCTCTCGGCAGCTCATACTGTCCTATGGGCCTGCCGTTTCTTGGGTGTGGATGGTGTCTATGGGGAACCCCGGCACTCTATTGTTTTGATTTTTTCCTCTTGCCCCTCTCCCAGCTCTGGCTAGACAGGTTTCGTTTTCGCCTCTGATGGGAGGGGAAGTTGAAGGTCAGGTGCCTCTAGTTTTCCCGACGTCTTTATGCAGGCTCTCTCTGATAATCTCTCCAATGGAAAGCCTGAGAGAGATTTTATGTGAATTCCCTGCTGTATGGGAGATGAGCTGAGTAACACAAACCTGTTTTATTGTTGCAATCTGTTGGAGAGTGGCGGTGGTTACTTCTGCTCTCCAAGATGGTGGCCGTTGGTTTCCTTGGTGGAGTTTTTATTGTGGGGGGATAGAACTGTAGCACTTCCTTCCCCGTCTGAAATCCCAAACTCAGCCCGGGGCTCAGTTGGAGGTCAGCCAGCAGGATTCCACAGAATCTGCAGCAACGTTTCTCCCTGCCGGCTGGTCGCTTCTAGGTGGTGCCCTGCTGTCTCTAGCCACGGGGCAGGCCACACAGATTTGTCAGCCCAGATCTCCGGTCGCACATTTGGCTCGTGTTTGAGACTCAATTACCTGACCTCATTGGTGGAAATCATTCTTCTAGGTTTCGGTGCACACCCATTTTTCTGTAAGATCCTAACAAGATAATTTTTTGTCGTTCTAACTCGTTATTCACCTGTGAAGTGGCGCAGTTCACAGGGTGTGAGTGGCAGATTCAGAGACATCCCTTCATCCTGACCAGGTTGTTTGCCATGGAAGATGACTTTTGCTGTCTCAGGTCCTTCATAGCTGCCTACATCTTCTCCATGCCTTATTTCTCCATGGACCTTTGAGGTTCTCAGCAGGTGAAAGATCCCCTACATTCCTGTATTATAAGACCAACTCTGTCCGTGCTCTTCTTTAAAGTTAGATTGAGGGAACACTGTAGGGTTAGGGTTAATAACATGTTTGATTTGGGTTAGGAATCATTCTGTTTATGAATAATTCTATTGAGAAGCTGCGATATGTATAAGAATATATAGTTGAAATATATGTAGGAAAACAGAAATCTAAGTAAGATTTGAATCCCAGAATGGCATTGGGCCCTTAATTGGGATACTTAGCGTTGAATTACGTTCTGCACAGATGTCTCAGGTAAATTGATATACAATGTCATAGGACCCTGTACCTTGGAAGATTGAATGTAGATGAGAACATCCATTTAAAAAGGTATAGTTGTTATTGAATGGTTAATTAAATAGGTACTTGTCACTTCCTGTTTTTCTCTATGCTTAAGAAAACACTGTTGAAATCTTGAGAACTGTTTGCTAATCTTGTTCCCAGAATGTGCTGTCCCCAGTTTTCAAACTGCAGAATTTACTCTCTCACCTGGTTGCATGCAAACTGCCCACTCCCACTGACCCATCAATAAACTTCCCTCCTTGCCCTTGGCAAGGAAAGTATATAAGCTCTGCTCAAGCTCTTCTCAGGGCTCTCTGCTGTATTCAAGTGAGCTCTGAGCCCCAGCATGCTGGAACTCCAATAAACCCTTTGCTGTTTCATGAGTCAGTTTCTTGGTGGTCTCTTCCTCCAATGCACGCCCGACTTTTACACATGAAGTTTCCACTGATATCTGGCAGCGGCGGATGAGAGACCCCAACGGGCTACTCTTGGGGTAAGTAAGTCTCCTATTCCTGGTTTCAGGTTTCAGGTTAGGACTTGGAAAAATGGCTATTGATGAAGAGTGTGAGCTCTCTCCGACAGTGGCTGACAGACGTGTCACAGAGCCACAGGCCACGTTCCTGGAGGACGCCCCAGAGGACTTGGGAAATTTAGTTATAATAGATTCCTCGACTCAGTGATATTTTGTTTTGGATTCGGTATTGCCAGCCCATTGGTTATTGCCGGCTACTCAGTCCTGATCTCAGTGTTGGACGTCCATTGCCTGTCTTTATTGTCTTGTCTTGTCTGTTTCATGTGTCGTTGCTTTCACTGTTTGTGGATCTTTCATTATGGGACAGAGCACTTCAATGCTAGATCTCAGTTTAAAGGGCGACTCTTATGCATGGTCTCATAAAATCCCAACACAATTAATGGCAATACTTCTCTGAGCTCAGTTCCAGAACTCAGTCTCTAAGGGGAATCACACCAGAGTTCAAGCCCAGGTGGACCCAGTCATCTCTTCCAAATGCCACACAAATGACCACAATTAAAACCAAAACACTCCCCAATGGCCCTCATCTTCTTCCATATAGACACTCATCATAACCTCTGCCTGGACGTTTCCATGAGGGGCATAGCCCAAGACAGTGTCCAAAACATGCTCCCTTGCCGCTAATTTGCCTAAAGTCAGGGTGGCCTGGAAACCCTTCCAGTGAACCAGGATTGATCAAATATGCCTGCCATTAATACTGATCTTCTTCTGCAATTTGAGGCCTACTGACTGTCAGGTGTAGATTCTTTATGTGAATTTCAGTCATAAGAAAACCCAACTACATCTGCAGTGCTTTGAAAAACTCATTTGACCCAAAGGATCCCAATTCTCACTTGATGGACGTCAAGAACCTAACAGAGGAAGGAGAGAAACTTCACCCACAATGACTGCTCTTTTGGCCATTTTGGTTTTGGATGCACACATGGGATCTTTCTTTAGATCTATCAGTTGCAGAGAATCTAAGACACAGCCTCACACAGGGCATAGAGTTGGATTCAGACACATCCATTTCCAAAGCAATTAAGCAAAGAGCCACAGGTTATGCCCATTCATTTCCATCTGAAAACTGTTTTCTTCAGGTTTCACAAAGGGGTGGTCTGAAACAAAGAACTTCTTGACATTCAAGGCAACAGAACATTATGTAAGCAAAAGGCTCAAAGAAGGGTTTCTCCACTGAGAGTTTACTGGTCACACTGATATCTGTGTTTTCTGAGATGCTCGCCATTCCCTTCATCTATCCAGTACATGGCCATGTCACAGATCTTGGAGGTGGTACATATCTTGGACACAAAACCATGAGCCTATTCTGGAGATTGGCCAGAATTCAGAAAGAAAATTGAAAATTACTAAGATCGTTGGTGTTGCCCATCCTTAAGGAAAGCTGCAATCCATTCATTAATTGGGCAGGATGAATGCTGGGAAGCTTTCTACAAGACAGGACAAATCCATTGATGCATTCTCTTTTCTAATGTCTACAACCACGGACATAGTGGGATACACAGACATAGAAACACTCGCCTTGTCAAACGTCTTACTAGAAACAGTTCAACCCAAAAAAACAAACCACCTTTCCTACCTATTCTCAGAACATGAGACAAAATCATAAACCCAAAACCACACCCATATTGGCACCTCCTTCCCCCAAGTAGGTCTGTGACTCTAGGGAGTGTCCTCTGACTGGTGGGCCATACAATTTTCCCCTGAAAAGTCCTGTCCTGTCTCAGGTCTGTTCTCCTTGACCAACTCTGTTAAGTTGTCAGAAGCTAGTGTTTAGCCACTACCTGCTTTCTCAGGAAAGGCCCTTCTTCAGAGCTCTCCTTGCTTTTGCCATCCTAACATCAGTAGGTACAAAGAAAGACTGACTCTGTCCTTGGTAAATAAAACAAGTGAGCCCATTGGGACTGGGACTGGGACTGGCTCTATGTGCCTGGTTTCCAGTATCCCAAGTTCAGAGAGATCCATCACCAAGAAAGTGAGGTGAGGTCACTCCCTTCAGGAACTGAATAAATTCACTGCCTTGTAAACCATTTTGTCCTAATAGTTGCTTCCAAGTGTCCCATTAGATGGAGGCTTCCCCTACTTCCTTTGAAACTTTCACAAGTTAGAATGGTATGTCAACCTTAGGAACCCGGGAATAGCTATCCACACAGGCCTGGTTTGGTCAATCTCCTCTACATTAAGAAGAGAGAGGCTGATTCAGACACATCCCTTCATCCTGACCAGGGTGATTGCCATGGAAGATGACTTTTGCTCTCGCAGATCCTTCATAGCTGACTATATCTTCTCCAGGATTCATTTCTGCATGGACTTTGGAGGTTCTCAGCAGGTGGAAGATCCCCTACATTCCTGTATTGTAAGACCAACTCTGTCCCTGCTTTTCTTTAAATTTAGGTTGATAGAACAGTGTATTCTTAGGGCTAATAAAATGTTTGATTTGAGTTAGGAATAATCCTGCAGGATGAATAATGGTATTGGGAACCTGAGATATTTATAAAAATATAGAGGTTAAATATATGAATGAAAACCGAAATCTAGGTAATTTTGAAGCCCAGAAGGGCATTGGGCCCTTGATTGGGATACTTAACTTTGATTTACATTGTGTACAGATGTCTCAGATAAATAGATATACAATGGCATCGGACCTTGTAGCTTGGATGATTGAATGTTGAAGAGAACATCCAGTCAAAAACGGATAGTAGGTAGAATTAGGTACAGAGTTGGTTTAGGAAGAAGAGTGAGTATAGGATTTGGAACAAAAGTTCTGGAGCATTAGGGTTGTGGTTAGAGAGTGAAAGTGAACATAAGTTCATGTGAAGGGTCAGTCACAATGGTGAACTGGTGAAAATATGCAGGAAACCACATATCTTTAGAGACATTATGAAATCAGGCAAAGTATAAAGTGAGTGATATGATTATGCATTTTCAACAGGGTTGAGTTTGAATATATAATCTTAGGAAGAAACAAATTTCCCCTTCCTCTCCTGTTTTCTCTTTTCTTTCCACTATACAAAGTCTAATCTGGGACAGAAAAGATCCGTCCTTTATAGGGCATATCAGGACATATACAGGATTGCCTGGAGCCCTTAGTTTGGGTAATGATTTAGCAGATAAAACTACGCATGACATACATATTTTCTCTACAGTAGAAGAAGCTACAAATTTTCATAAAAAATTCCATGTCAATGCTAATACTATACATAAGCGCTTTAAAATAACTAAGGAACAAGCTAGACAAATAATAAAACAATGTCAAAATTGTGTGACCATTTTACCACAAGTTAATCTTGGAGTCAATCCTAGAGGATTGATACCTAACCATATTTAGCAGATGGACGTCACAAACTTGCCAGAATTTGGAAAATTAAAATATTTGCATGTTACAGTTGATACTTCTTCTGAATTTTTGATGGACTCCCTTCATGCCGGAGAAAAAAAACTAAAGATGTTATAGCTCATTGCTTACAAAATTTTGCCACTGTGGGCATTCCAAAACAGTTAAAAACAGATGTTGCCCCTGGTTATACTTTTACCTCCTTTAAAGAATTTTGCTCATCATTTTGCATTACTCATATAACAGGAATTCCATACAATCCGCAGAGACAAGGCATAGTTAAATGAGCTCATCAAACGATTAAAACGTACTAATTAAACGAAAAAAAAAGGAATTGGGAAGGGGTATATATTCCCCAAAGATAAACTTAAAATAACCCTTTTTACTCTAAACTTTGGAAATTTGGATTCATCAGGGCTTAGTCCTGTGGAAAGGCATATGTGTCCAAAAAATGTACATAAGCCCAAGGTACTTTGGAAGGATATTCTAACAGGACAATGGAAATGTCCTGACCCAGTAATTGTCTGGAGTTGGAGGTCTGTTTGTGTGTTTCCACAGGGAGAACAGCAGCCGATTTGGATTCCAGAGAGACTAACTAAAGCGATTTCTACAGATTAAAAGAATATGATTTGGCTCAAATCCATAACAGCTGATATCCAGAACTCCAGTTTGGCTATTCTTACATCTGTGACAAATCCAGGATGCTTTTTTCAATATCTATTTTATTATTACCCTTTCCCATGTCATGAAGTTCTATTTTGTTTTTTGAGCTCATACAAACCTAGGTTAATGTTTTGCTGATCAGTTCTATTTTTGGACTATAGAGTTTTTAGACATTGCAATGGAGATTTCACCTGTAAAATGTTATAAGGCCTTTACTCTTATGTTATGTGTTGTATGTATTATATTACGTGTGCACACTTGTGTTTTTTGTTATATGTTTGAATGTACGTATGTCCATATATCATATATGATGAGCGCTCATGAAAAAATGGATCCAAATATATTTTTATACACTTGATGTAAATGTTTTAATTTAAATTGGGTAAACACCTGTTGAGGATTGTTTTAAAATGTGTACAAAAAAGGAGGTTAACAGATCTGTTTGTTTACTTTCACAATTTCTTTTCATTATATTTAATAATTCTCTTCAAGACAATGTAAATTGTTAAGAAAATTGTTTTCTTTTAGTACCTTCTGGAATGTTACATAATTTTTCTTTGGCCATTATTGCCAAAATTCCTATCTTCATCCCAGTGCCTGTAAAGACAAAGATAAAACCAATCTACAGCTTCTGCAATAGCCATCACTGAACTGCTTGCAGAACTTGCCTGGACTATGTATCACCTGTATGCATTGTGAACTCACCTGCATGCATTGTGAACAATATGTTGGTGAATTGACTTGTGGTAGTGTTGGGGTATTTTTGCTGATGATGTCATCGGTGGTACAATTTTTCCAAAAGGAGCCGTCAATTGGCTTGGTGTATCTTCCTCCCTTCTGCTGTCATGGTCGTTCAGCTAAAATTTGGGGGCCAACAGAGGTGAGACAAAGAACCTCACCCCCCGCTGGTACAAAGACCTCTCCACAGGTGTGACTGTATACTGGACCTGTAGCTAGTGACGGGTAAGATCCAATTGCAATGGTACCAATCTAAGACTGGAGGCTGATACCTTGAGGTCAGCTCATTCGATAATGGGTAAGCACCATATGTACTATTGGACAACCTAAGGCAGGCATGGTCCCTAAGCCACATGCTTGTTCTTTAAACAGAGAGGGGGAGGTGTTGAGAGGCACAGCCCAAGGGGCCAAACAAACTTTCAGACTGCCAGCTGATGATTGGCTAACAGCGGCCCCAGCAACATCAAGCTAATTGGCTCCTCTGCGGTGATGCTCATTGGAGATGCTCATTGAGCAGTTTCCCCACCCTTTCAGACTGCAAGCTGATGATTGGCTCACAGCAGCCCCAGCAATATCTAGCTGATTGGCTCCTCTGTGGTAATGCCATTGGGCTGTTTCCCCACCCTTTCAGACAACGGAGCTGCTCATTGTGGGACTTTTTGGGCTCTGCCCACACGACCCAGTCAATCTACCTCAAGAGAAGGAGTGTGGAGGTTGAGAGCTTGTGGGAAGCCAGTAGTGGCAGTTGGGCTCTGAGGGTTTTTCCCGAGGAGCTAATTTTTAGTCATGTGTGGTTCTAAAAGTAAGGTTAGTTTCTTTTGACAAGTGGCTCCTGAATTGTGCCCAGCCAGATTGCAGCAATCCTAAAGTGATGGAGAAAAAGAACCCAAACAGAATAGAAATACAAGGAGTTTAGAGAGGCATGGTGTATAGTTGGATTTACCTTTTGCATGATAAAGGGTAGGTGTTATAAATCTAGTCAATTTTAAATTGAAATAGTTCTCCATGTGTTTTATAGTTAACAAATATGTGAATTCCTATCTCCCTTTATCTGTAGCCTATTCAGCACATGTATTTTTGTATGTACATATAGAATCCTACCTGGTATCACATGTACATTTTTGTTAGATGGCTGACTTGGCAGATACAAATTTTTAGAAGAGGTCACTCCTCCTAAACGTTGTTGGAATTGAAAATTAAAACTATGGGTGAGCTTCCTTGTTGAACAATATAATACATAAATCCATGTTCAGTAAAATGAATAGTTTTGGATCTGTGGATGTTATATATTTCATGATGAATTTCGATTGGCATATATATTGCTACCTTTTAATGCCTCTCTCTCTCTCTCTCTCTCTCTCTCTCTATATATATATATATATATATATATATACATACATACATACATACACACACACACTCTCCAGATTTTTCAGAATGTAAAATATATGTGTCTTATTATACAATCCCTAAATGCATTCATATTCATGAATGTGGATTTATAACCAAATGTTCACAAAGTTATTTTCAGAAATATTCATCCACCTTAAATACATATTGTATCCTAGTACTGAAATCAAAATTCAGTGAATGGTGCATAGAAGTCCTAATTTTTCTACAGTAACTGACCCACTTTAACATCAATGCAAGTAGATTCCTATGGGACATGATGTGTATTTTGACCTTCATTTTTATTCAACACTGTTACATGACTATTTCTTCAGTTTATTCACATCATAGGATATATATTTCATTCACAATTTTGCAAATTGATAGGCTTTTGTTTCACTTTTAATCACTTCTTGCTTCAGTACACAAATATTCCTCTATGTTTTTTGACTGGTCTTTTCATGATACTTCATTTTATTTTAGATTTCAATAATCAATTTTAAAGCAAAACTCACACACTCTTCATGATAAACCATAAACCTAATATTACCATTAGATGTATAAATGGTTGTAATGAATGTATGTATCTCAATATAAGATTTCCTGTAAATTTGTAAATATCAATTCAATCCAATATTTAAAGTTGGAACCAGTAATATTATTTATTCACAGTATGGTCTATTCATTCATTTTATCTATATTCCTAGACACAGGGAACACCTATTTGTACACCCTATACTAATTTATACACCTTCAAAATATTGCCCACAGAAATGGTGGAAGAAATACTCATGTCACCTGATCTACATATGCACTTTATCACAGTAATATTCTGGAAACAAAATGCAAAGTTCACACTTATGACTGTGCCAAAGCCTAAATGGAAAGTGTGCATGGATTACTAACAATATCCATGTCCAGATTGCCTAATTCTCTCAAATGTCAATCCTATTGGTGACTAAATATTTGATTCTTTCTAAGATTTTATACTCAACCTCTACCCTGTTGAAAATGTCTAATCCTATCACTCAATTTATACTTTGCCTGATTTCTTAATATCTCCATTGATATCTGCTTCCCCATATATTTTCCCCAGTTCATCATTGTGTCTGACTCTTCACATGTGGTGACATTTACATTCACTCTTTACCGCAAACCCTATTGCTAAAGAACTTTTTGTCCAAATCCTATACTCACTTTTCTTCCTAAACCTACTGACTATCTTCCTAATCCTACCAACTATGCCTATATGAGTGGATGTTTTCTTCTACATTCAATCATCCAATTTTCAAGGTCCTATGCCATTGTGTATCGATTTATCTGAGACATCTGTTTAGAAGATATTTAAAAGCTAAGTATCCCAATCAAGGGCCCAATGCTCTTCTGGGCTTCAAATCTTACCTAGATTTCTGTTTTTATACTTATATTTCACCTATATATTCTTGTAAATATCACAGGTTCCCAATACCATTATTCATCCAGCAGAATGATTCCTATCCCAAATAAAACCTGTTATTACCCTAACCATACACTGTTCCCTCAATGTAACTTTACAGAATAGCAGGGAAAAAGTTGGTCTTACACTACAGGAATGTAGGGGATCTTCAACCTGCTGAGATCCTCAAAGGACCATGCAGAAATGATTTCTGGAGAAGTTGTAGGCAGCTATGAAGGACCTCAGGGAGGAAAACTTAACTTCCATGGTAAACAACCTGGTCAGAATGAAGGGATGTGTCTTTATCAGCCTCTTTCATCTTAATGTAGAGAAGATTGACCAAACCAGGCCTGTGTGGAGAGCTGTTCTCGGGTGCCTATGGTTGATATACCATTCCAACGTGTGAAAATGTCACAGGAAGTAGGGGCACCCTCCATCTCATGGGACCCTTGGAAGCAACTCTTAGGACAAAGTGGTTGCCAAGGCAGTGACTTCATTCACTTCCTGATTGAGGTTACCTCACATAACGTCCTGGGTGATGGAACTCTCTAAACGTGGGATTCAGAAAGCCAGGCAAGCACAACCAGTCCCAGTCCCAGTCCCAGTGGTCTCACTTTTTTTGGATTTACCAAGGACAGAGTCTGTCTTTCTTGGTACCTACTGATGTGAGGATGGCCAAAAGACAGGAAAGCTAAGAAGAGGGGCCTTTCCTGATAAAGCAGGTAGTAGCTCACCACTGGCTTCTGACAACTTCACACAACATTCTTCCCTCAATGCAGCACAAAGGTCCCTTTCACTCATGAAGAGGAGGTCCAACCCTCAACTGTTCTGTAAAAGAACTTCAGAGAGAGATGTTAAAGATTCCTGCAAAGCTGTTATAAAGGTTTCTAATATATTTAAGTTTTGGTCTATTTCTGCTTCTAACTGGGTCATTTGTTGTGTCCCATGGACCAGGGCAGTGGTTCCTGTGCCCACCCTTGTGGCAACTCCTATTCTTTATAGGATGGCTAAAGTGAGGGTCATATGTTCCAAGTGAAACCGGGTTGTATGTCCCACCTATTCGATCTTCAAATGAACCTGCGTCATGATAGAGCATTCTGGGTAACATATGCACCATTACACAATTAATCACATCCGTTTTTCATTTCATGAAAACATCAACAATGTTTTAGTATATAGAATTATACTGTTGTAGGGACGGACAAGGCAAGGCACCTAAGATAGCACCAAAGACAGTGAAACAGTCCTATTTGGTTGCACCCAGATTCAGAGGGCATTGCTTCGGTTGTAATCAATTAATCTTCTGAATTCCAAGTTTAGGTAGTTTCAGAATTTTGTACCCAACATGTAAGAGAAGTGGCTCAGAAGATCACACTCTGCAGAAGTTCACAAAAAGCTGTTTTTGTTTCTGTTTTTTTTTCTCTGTTCTGGGCAAGTTAACTTTTCAAGGACAACTGGGTGGGGGAGAGCTTTTACTTCCCTTTCTTTTTTTCCCCTTGCCAGCTGTTACCATGGAGCCCAGATGGTAACTTCTTTATCTTAGAAATGTTGCCATCTCTGTGAAGCCCCATTTCAAGGCCAGAGGAATTGTTCACATATTTTGTGAAAAACTAGTAAGGGGGTGTCTAGCTTAGGAGTGCTGATTATTTTTAGCCAGTGGCCAAGTGGAACAGGGCAACATTAAAAGAGGAAGGTTATCTACACTGAAATCGTTTATAGGGACTTTTTTGCTGAAAGTCCTAAAGTCAGCCATGGTGAAGACTCCTGGAGAAGGTCAGTGAAAACTTTTCTGTGGGCCTGGTACAGAGGGGGGAGACAGAGAAGTCGGGGCTTAGAGCAGCTTCATGGATCTGAGAATGAGAAAGGAGAGATGTAAAAGAATAATGGGAAAGGGGTTTGGGATATTCCTAGCAACAAAACTTGAGCAGTAGAACAGGTAGAGCAGAGGGGAAGAAGGGAGTGAGTATCCACAAAGCCTGTGAGGGACTTTAAATTTTTAGTAACCTGTTTTCAGTGATGAAAGAGCAACTTTAAAGGCCATTTTCATTACATTTGGATAAGGGTCTGAGGGCTCTCCTCAGCTGGTTTGAGCTATGGGTTAGCTGGAAAGAGGACCTGGTGGGACCCAGTGCGGGCAGTGACAAGAGAAGAGAGGAGTGAGTCGGTGGAGGGGTACCTCAGTACCTGCTTCTCAGCCAGGGGGCAATGGTCTGAGAACCGGTGTTGGTTTGGGTTTTTGATCTAGTAATTGAAGGGAAGAAATCAGGTTGCTGAGTTTGGAGTGACAGCAGATAGTCTGGAGAAGAAGGCTGAGGGTGAGGATCTATTGGAGAAGCATAGTTCAGGATGTGAGCGAAGGAGGGAAAAGGCCTCCACATAGGGGAATCTCCTTTTACCCTTTTGAGCACTTGCAGAAGTTAAAAAGGTCACACAGTATTTGAGGACCTAGAGACCCCTCTGGGGGCCATGGGTTTTGGTTATCTAATTGGTCATATGGCCAATGCTGTGTACAGAATTTGATGAGGAGTTCGGGTTCCATCAGGAAGCCCCTGTATGCTCACATCCCCATGACTTACAGAAGAAATTGGCTTTTCCTCCACACAGCTGTTGCTGTTTGTGGCTTTGATTGTCTGCCGGGCAAACATAGTAATCTAGGCTAGCCAACCTGCACCTGGCTTACCTGTCCCGACATCCATAATGTTTGTTTCCATTATTTATGGTACAAAAGGTATTTAATGGAATTTTAGTTAGATCCTCTTCATCAGGGATATCCTAATAGGAAAGACCTATAGCCAGCTAACAAATGTCTGGGTGGAGAAATGGCCACCAGGTCCCAAAGTGGGCTATATGTGAGATAGATTATACTTCTTCTCCAGTAGGATTTGTGATCAGCCATCGCTGCTGAAAGGGCTGATGAGGGTTAGAACTACTCGTGGTCAAGGATAGACTCTATAGCTTCATCCACCTGGCGAATACACAATTTGAAAGGGTTACCAGTCTCTTCCAGTTTCCAGGCAGAGTCTGGACAGGGTGCAGGGTTGAGATGAGAGGCCAGGATCCAGGAAGTGATTCTGTCTACCTTTACCACTGTAGGTGTTATAAGTAGAACCTGGTATGGTCCTTTCCAGTGGGGTTCCAGGGATGACACCTGATGTTGTCTTACATAGACAAAGTCTCCTACTTGATATTGATGTGGAGTCCCCTCATCTCCAGGTTGGTAGGCAGTGCCCAGCTGTTTTCACAGGTATCGCTGAGTTCTTTCAACAGCTGTAAGTCTGTCAAGCATGGTGGTGTGGAAGGGATCGTTAGGTCTTAGAGTTGGGTTAGGTCCCTTACTGGAATAGGGGCCCCATAGGAAATTTCATAGTGGGTGAGGTTACACAAAGAAACAAAGAGAGAATTTCTTGCATGAAACATTGCATAAGGCAGAAGCATTGTCCAATCTTTTATGTCGGTCTCTAAGCTTAATTTCATTAAGGTCTCTTTAATGGTTCTATTCATTCATTCTACCTGTCCTGCACTCTGTGGTCTATAAGCACAATGTAATCCCCAGGGTACTGGCTAACCCCTAACGTACCTGGGTCATGAATGCAGGTCCATTATCAGACTCTGTTACCTTAGGCAGGTCGTATCTTGGAAAAAAATCTTCCAGGATCTTCTTGACCACCATTTGTGCTGTTTCTTTCTTTCTTTCTTTCTTTCTTTCTTTCTTTCTTTCTTTCTTTCTTTCTTTCTTTCTTTCTTTATTTATTTCTTTCTTTTTTTTTTTGGTGGGGAAGGCTTTAATCCATCCTGAAAATGTATCTACAAAGACTAGGAGATATTTAAGTCCATACCTTGCATGCTTAATTTCAGTAAAGTTCACTTCCCAGAATTGTCCTGGTCTTTTTCCTCCTAGGTGCTTTCCTCCAGGAAGCTTGGAAGGGTAAGCATAAACCAATTGATGGACCCGACAGGCTTTTGTTACCCATTCAGTCCTTTTGCTGTGATTTGGTAAGTGGAAAACTCTGTTCTTGATCCTTCAGGAATGCCTGCAGTTTCTTTGAACAAAGTTGAGTGAGTTGATGTACATTTTCTACTGACATAGTTAGAGCCATGACTATAGGAGTTTTTACTGAAGGATTTAGAAATCCCACTTGGTTGCCTTCAGGGTTAAAAGTTAATTTGGCCCAGAGCTTGGTGAGCAGATCTCTGCCCATCAATGGGGCCAGGCATTCTGTGATTACTAGGAAGGATTGATGGATTTTCCTTTTCCCAGGTCCATGGTCCTCTTAGTTGTCCAAGCCTGATACTTACTGCCATTTGCCCCTTGAACTAGAGACCTTTTTTTTGATAGATGGCCCAATGGGGACTTAAGGGCTGAGTATATTGCCCCTGTATCCACTTCAAAGTTTACTGGGGTCCCCTACACTTCAAAAGTTACCCTGAGCTCCGGGAGGGGATGTTAGCCCCGACTTTTGGAGTCATCCTCAAGAGTCAGAATGGCTGGCAGGAGTGGCTGTCTCTTTCTAGGGAACTCTTTGGCCCAGTGTCCTTTTTTTTACAGTAGGCACAGTGATCTGAGGCAAGGAGTGGCCTCTGGCGTGGGCCCAGGTATCCCTTCCTGTCTCCCTGTTTCTTAATTTCTGTCCTATTTGTTGTTGTGACCAGGACCTTAGTCAGCGCCTTAGTCTGTCTTTTGTTTCTTTGATCCTCCCTTTGTTCCCTTCTCTTCCTCAGTTTCTCTCTTAAAGTATACCTTCTCGGCTTCTCTGACTAAATCTCTCAAAGTCATATCTTGTAATCCATCTAAGCATTTTAACTTTCTTTTAATATCCAGGGCAGCTTGCCCAATAAAGGCCATTGTGACAGATGAGTTTTGATCCTCTGCCTGAGGATTGAAAGGAGTATATCTTCTATATGCCTCCATAATTCTCTCTAGAAACATAGAGAGAGGTTCTTCAGGCCCTTGAATAATCTCTCTTACCTTGGCCTAATTAGTTGGTCGCCTAGCGGCCTCACGGAATCCCACTATTAGAGCCCGGTGATAAGTGAACAGATGCTCCCTACCTTCAAAGATTTGGGGGCCACAGTTGGGTTGGTTCAAAGGAAAGCTGGCTTTGATTATCTTGGGAAGTTGTGTCAGTCACGCATCTGGTCAGAGGATATTTTTTTCCAGCTTCCAGGAGTATTCTATTTTGATCCCCTGTCATGAAGACAGTCCCTATGAGTTGTTGGCAGTCATCTCAAGTAGGCTAGTGTGAAAACATCAATGACTCAACCAGACCTGTGTGCCAGGTGGGGTGCTCAGAAAAAGGGGGATTGTTATATTTCCAATTATGTACGTCTGAAGAGGAGAATGGCCAAAACTGGTAGGCTTGCATTTTTTCCCCCATGGCCGTTGTCAATCTTTGGCCCATAGGGATGGAGGGGGAGCATCATGGGAGTTCCAGTGTTTTCAACTATTCACTGCTGGCGAGTTCCTATAGCCGGGCCAGCTTCCTCAAGGGAAGGAAAGGCTGTGTGTGCCACTGGGGAGCTATCTGGAGGGTGCTGTGATCCTCCAATTGCAGAGAGGCTGAGTCAGCAGCAGGGGAATCACTTAGAGGTTGTTGGGGATTGGGGGAATAGGGCAGGGGATAAGGAGGGGGAGGAGAATCCAGTAGAGTCAAATCTTGTGACTCAGGGAGAACAGAGGGTGGAGAAGGAAGAAGAGCAGAGGGTTTGAGAGATCATGGGGGAAGGAGTAGGAGCAGGGGCAGCGGTAAGGAAAGGCTTCACCCATGGAGGAGGAGATTTGCAGAGGTCCTGCAAAGTTAAGATATATGGCGGAATGATCCAGATGGCTATGTGGCCCTGGCTAAAAGACAATATCTCTAACTTTTTAAATTAGTGGGAAGTAGAAAGATCCTTCTAGAGGCCATCCGACTCGAAAGGTGGGTCATTCTGAGGCACAGAGCGTCTTCCAGGTCCAGTGTTTTACTAAATAAAAAAGATTCTGAGCCCTTATGTGGACTTTGGGCCAGTGATCAATGGTCAGGGACAGAGGCATTGAAGTGCTCTGTCCCATAATAAAAGATACACAAATAGTGAAAGCCACGACACATGGGGTCTCACATTCGCCGCTGCTGGATTTCAGTGGAACCTCCATATGAAAAGGTCGGGCAAGCCTTGGAGGAAGAGACCACAAAGAGATTGTCACATGCAACAGCAAAGGGTTTATTGGGGGTCCAGCATGCTGGGGCTCAGAGCTCAATTGAAAAGAGATGAGAGCCCTGAGAACACCTTAAGCAGAGTTTATATAATTTTCTTGGAGAGGGCAGGGAGGAAAGTTTATTGATGGGTCCGGGTGAGTTGGCAGTGTGCGTGCACACGGGTGAGGGAGTACATTCTGCAGTTTGGCAGTTGGGGAGAGCACATTCTGGGAACAAGATTAGCAAAGAGTTCTCAAGATTTCAAAAGTGTTTTGTTAAGCATACAGAGAAACAGGAAGTGACAAGTACCTATTTTATTAACCTTTCACTACCGACTATCCCTTTTTGACTGGATGTTCTCTTCTACATTCAATCATCCAAGGTACAAGGTCCTAGGCCATTGAATATTGATTAATCTGACACATCTGTGCAGAACCTAATTCAAAGCTAAGTATCCCAATCAAGGGCCCAATTCTCTTCTGGGCTTCAAAACTTACCTAGATTTCTGTTTTCATACATATATTTCACCTATATATTCTCATACATATCACAGGTTCCCAATACCATTATTCATCCAGCAGAATGATTCCTAACCCAAATCGAAAATGTTATTAACACTAACCGTACACTTTCCCCTCAATCTAACATTACAGAGAGGAGGGACAGAGTTAGTCTTACAATACAGGAATGTAGTGGATCTTCCACCTGCTGAGAACCTCAAAGGTCCATGCAGAAATGTCCTCTGGAGAAGACGTAGGCAGCTATGAAGGACCTGGGATAGTAAAAGTCATCTTACATGACAAACAACCTGGCCAGGATGAAGGGTTGTGTCCAAATCAGCCTCTCTCATCCTAATGTAGAGAAGATGGACCAAACCAGGCCTCTGTGGAGAGCTGTTCCCAGGTTCCTATGGTTGATATACCAATGTAACTTGTGAAAGTGTCACAGGAAGTTGGGGCAGCAACCATCTCATGTGACCCTTGGAAGCAACTGTTAGGACAAAGTGGTTGCCAAGCCAGTGAACTCATTCAGTTCCTGAAGGAAGTGACCTCACCTCACTTCCGTGGTGATGGAACTCTCTGAACATGGGATCCAGGAAGCCAGGCATCCAAGCCAGTCTCAGTCACAGTCCCTGTGGGCTCACTTGTTTGGATTTACCAAGGACAGAGTCAATCTTTCTTGCTACCTACTGATGTGAGAATGGCCAAATACCAGAAAAGCTCTGAAGAGGGGCCATTCCTGAGAAATCAGGTAGTGGCTCACCACTAGCTCCTGACAACTTCACAGAGTTGACCAAGGAGACCAGATCTGATAAAGGAGAGGCCATTTTGGGAGAACATAGTATGGTCCAGAAGTCAGAGGACACTCTGGATAGTCACAGACCTACTTGAGGGAAGCAGGTGCCTTTTTGGGTGTTGGTGTGGGTTTGTGGTTTTGTCTCATGTTCTGAGAATAGGTAGGAAAGACGGTTTTGTGGTTTGGAGTGAAATGTTTCTACTAAATCGTTTCACAGGGCGTGTGTTTCTATGTCTGTGTATCTCACTGTGTCCGTGGTTGTAGACATTAGAAAAAAAGAATGCATCAATGGATGTGTCCTGTCTATTAGAAAGCTTCCGAGCATTCATCCTGCCCAATTAATGAATGGACCAGGGCTTGCATAATCAATGGGTAACACCTGCTATCTTCCTAAGTTCCAGTTTTCTTCCTGAATTCTGGCCACTCTCCAGAATAGGCTCATGGTTTTGTGTCCAAGATATGTACCACCACCAAGCTCTGTCACATGGCCATATACTGGATAGCTGAACGGAATGACGAGCATCTCAGAAAACTCAGATATCAGTGTGACTACTAACATCTCAGTGGAGAAACCGTGGTTGGGCCTTTTGCTTAACAATTGTTCTTTTCCCCTGAGTCAGGAAGGACTTTGCCTCAGGCCAACCCGTTTGTGAAGCCTGAAGAAAACCGTTTTCAAATGGAAATGAATGGGCATCACCTGTGTCTCTTTGCTTAATTGCTTTGGAAAGGGATGTGTCTGAATCAGGCTCTTGGCCCAGTGTGAGGCTGTGGCTTAGATTGTCAGCAGCTGATGGATGTAAAGAAAGATCCCATGTATGCATCCAACACCAAAATGGCCCAAAGAGCAGTCATTGTGGGTGAATTCTCTTGTCTTTCTCTGTAAGTTTCCTGACCTCCATCAAGTGAGAATAAGGATCCTTTGGGTCTATTGAGTTCTTTAAAGCCCTGCAGAGGCTAGCCCATTGGTGCTTAAGTTTTATCATGACTCCAATACACATAAATAATCTAAATCCCACAGTCAGTAGGCCTCAAATTGGAGAAGTGGAGCAGTATTAAATGCAGGCCTATTGGATCACTCCTGTTTCACAGGAAGGGTGTCCAGGCCACTCAAACTTTAGGCAAACGAAGGGCAAGGGAGCTTATTTTGGATACTGTCTTGTACTGTGCTCCTCATGGAAACCTCTAGCAAGAGGTTATGTTCAGTGTCTATATGAAATAAAATGAGGGCCATGTGGGATTTTTTTTGGTTTCAATTGTTTTCATTTGTGTGGCGGTTGGAAGAGGTGACTGGGTCCACCTGGGCTTGAACAGTGGCATGATTCCCCTTAGAGAGTGAGTTCTGAAACTGACCTCAGAGAAGTATTGCCATGACTTGTGTTGGGATTTTAGGAGGACACGCATGAGAGTCGCCCATGGAAACTGAGATATAGGCCCAGGGTACCTTTCCACAGAGCACTGGGAATCTCAGCCAGGATATCACATGATTTTATTCTTAAAGGCATGTCAGCCATAGTTGAGAATCAAAACAAACATGGACCTCACATTGTAGACCTCAATGAGCCTGGCTTCATGTGACCTTTTGGCCACTCTTTGGAAAGTCTTGCCTGTGAGAGTTCTCAATAGCGTTCATTGAAATGAGCATCCTCACCATTTAATGGTTCCCGAATGAATTAAAACCCACAGTGCCTCCAACTTCATCCTTGAAAAATTCCTAGATAAATACCATGAAATTTTTGAATTTCCCATGACCTGGTCGCACTGAAAACATTTGGATGTCCTACATCATTCATGAATCTATCAGGCAGTGCCTTGATTGACTGGGATTCATAAAAATGGTGTAGAACAGAGATACCAGTAAGTTGGAGCCTACTGAGTGGTGGGCCTAGAGCAGAGGTGGGAAGGTGTATGATAAAACATCTTTGTGAGGCCATGTCAATCTGCCATTAGCTTCCAAATTGCTTGTGACTGACATGGTGCAGCCAGCAGAATGTTCAATGAAATGGCATATTGTAATATGGAGAGGTTTCAGGGCAATGTTCAGAACCAGGTTTCTATGGACAAGGGGGCAAGCTATGAGGGATAGAAGCCTGCTTGGTGCATTCTCCTGAGAACCCTGACCCACCGCACAAGACAGAACTCCCTCCACCACTGTGTCCCATTTGAACTCCTTGTATATCGTGAAGCAAATACCAAAGTCCCAGTGCAGCAGCAAGAAACACCATGAAAATTGGAGGATGACCAAATGGCTTCACAGTCCCCCAGGGAGACACTTAGCCCACAATGGCCACAGTTTACCTACAAAGAGAGAATTCAGCACTGCTACCTCATGTACATTGGAAAATAAGAATCCATGTCCTCCAGGTCACATAGATGCAGACCCAGCTTTGATGGTCTCACTAGAAAGAAATCAAAAGCTCCTGAAAACAATATATATTTCAAGTGCCCAACCACATAGGCAGTTTTCCAAGAAGTCTTTAGGGCACCAGAGCTCCACATTTGAGAAATGTTTACCGTGTCCCTTACTTTGGGAAACTCCTCTAACACCTCCAAGGTTGTGAACTCCTGAGCATATTCCATTACAGATATGTATTCACAGATTTTCTAACTCTTCTTCTCTAATTCTGTATTACTTGGGGCGGAGTTAATTACAATAAATTTTTCTGGAAGAGAATGGGAAGATTTTTGTGTAGCACATATTTGCATACACATTGTGTTCATTTTCCAATTTTCCATTCGAAATACTGATTCCCTGACACTAACCCATAGCTTGCTAGACTCTGACTACTAATCCTAATGTGATGGAGAAAAATAACTCAAACAGAATAGAAATACAAGCTGTTCAGAGGAGGGGTGGTGTATAGTTGGGCTTGCCTTTTGCAATATATAGGTTTGGAGTTATAAATCTAGTCAATTTTTAATTGAAGTAGTTCTCCGTGTGTTTTTAAAGTTAACAAATATGTGAATTCCTGTCTCCCTTTCTCTGTAGCCTATTAAGCACATGTATTTGTATATGCACATATTGAATCCTACCTGGCATCACACGTACATACTTGTGAGGTGGCCAACTTGACAGATACAAATTGTGGAACAGAAAATTCAACCTATGGGGGAGCTTCCTAGTTGAACAACATTATATATAAATTCATGTTCAGTAAAATAAATATTTTTGGATATGTGGATCATATAAATTTCACGATGAATTTTGATTGGCATATATATTGCTACTTTTTAATTGCTCTGTGTGGGTTTTGTGTGTGTGTGTATATATATATATATATATATATATATATATATATATATATATATATATTCTCCAGATTTTTCAAAATGTAAAATATATGTGTCTTATATACACTCCTAAATTCATTAATGTTCATATATTTGGATTTCTAATCAACTTTTCACAAGATTATTCTCAGAAATATTCATCCACCTGAACTACATATCTGTTTCCTAGTACTGAAAACTAAATTCAGTGAATGGTATATACAAATGCTTATATTTCTACAGTAACTTACCCAGTTTAACATCGGTGCAAGTAGATTCCTATGTTCCATGATGTCTATTTTGACGTTCATTTTTATTCAACACTGGTATATTAGTTTTCTTCATTTTATGCACATCATACGATATATATTTCTTCCACAATTTAGCAAATTTATAGGCATTTGTTTCACTTTCAATCACTTCCTGCTTCAGAACACATGTATTCCTCCAGCATTCTTGACTGGTTTTTTCATGAGACTTCTTTCTGAACACATTGTTTTCGATTTCCATAATCACTTTTGGGGCAAACTCACACACCCATCATGATAAACCATAACTCTATTATTACCATTAGATGTATAACTGTTTGGAATGAATGATTGTATATCAACATAAAATTTCTTATGTATTTTCAGATATCAATTCAATCCAATATTAAAAGTGGAACCTGTTATATTATTTATTCACAGTATGGTCTATTAAGGCATCATCTCTATATTCATAGACCCAGGGTCTATGTATTTGTATCCCCAATACTAATTTATAAGTCTTTAAAATATTGCTTTCAGAAATGGTGGAAAAAATACTCTAGTCACCTGATATACATATACATTTCATCACAGTAATATTCCTGACACAAAATGCAAGGGTCACACTTATGACTGTACCAAAGCCTAAATTGAATGTGAGCATGTATTACTAACAACATCCATGTCCTGGTTCCCTAATGCTCTCAAATATTATTCCTATTGGTGACTACATATCTGTTTCTTCCTAAGATTATATATTCAAACTCAACCCTGTTAATAATGTCTTATCCTACCACTCACTTTGTACTTTGCCTGATTTCCTAATGTCTCCATTGATATCTGCTTTCAAATACCTTTTCTCCAGTTCATCATTGGGAATGACCCTTCAAATGTGCTGACATTTACATTTACTCTCTCACCAAAACCTTATTGCTAAAGAACTTTTGGTCCAACTCCTAGACTCACTCAAATGGGTTCTTCAAAGCCCTGCAGAGGGAAGCCCAGAGATTCTTGGGTTTTCTCATGACTCCAATTCACATAAAGTATCTAAACCCCACAGTCAGTAGGCCTCAAATTCGAGAAGCAGAGCAGCATTAATGGCAGGCCTATTTGATCACTCCTGGTTCACAGGAAGGGTGCCCAGGCCACCCTGACTTTGGGCAAATGAGGGGGAAGGGAGCTTATTTTGGACACTGTCTTGGACTGTGTCCCTCATGAAAACCTCTAGCAAGGGATTATGATGAGTGTCTACATGGAAGAAAATGAGGGCCATGTGGGAGTGTTTTGTTTTTAATTGTGGTCACTTGTGTGGCGGTTGGAAGAGATGAATGGGTCCACCTGGGCTTGAACTCTGCTGTGATTCCCCTTAGAAACGGAGTTTTGGAAATGACCTTAGAGATGTATTGCTATGAATTGTGTTGGGATTTTTGGAGGCCAGGCATGAGAGTCGCCCATGCATGACAATACGCCTCAAATTGGAGAAGCAGAACTTAATGTCCAAATCCTTTACTCACCCTTCTTTTTAATCCTACCGTCTATCTTCCTAATCCCAGATAAATACCATGATATATTTGAAATTCCTATGACCAGGTGGCACTGGAGAATCTTTGGATGTCCTGTTTCTGATCATGAGTGTACCAGACAGTGGCTTAATTGACTTGGTTTTATGAAAATGGTGTAGAACAGAGATGCCAGTAAGTTGGAGCCTGCTGAGTAGTGGGCCTAGAGCAGTGGTGTGCAGATGTGTGATAAAATATCTGTGGTGGGGTCATGTGGATCTTCCATTGGCTTCCAAATGGCTTGTGACTGAAATAGTGTAGCCAGCAGACCCTTATATGTAAAGGCATCTCGTTATATGGAGAGGTTTAACGTCAATTTTAAGAAACAGGTTGCTATGGTCAAGGGGACAAGCTATGTTGGATAGAAGACTTGTTGGTGCATTCTCCTGGAGAACCTGACCCACCACACATGACAGAACTCACTCTAGCATTTTGTCCCAGTTGAACTCATTGTATTTTGTTAAGTAAATACCATACTCCCAGTGCAGCAGCAAGAAACACCACAAAAAGTGGAGGATGACCAAATGGCTTCACAGTCCACATGGGGAGACACTTAGACCCGAGTGGCCACAGTTTACCTACAAAGAGAGAATTCAGCACTGCTCCCTTATGTTCATTAAAAAAAAAGAAACCATGTTCTCCAGGTCACATAGATGCAGACCCATCTTTGATGGTCTCACTACAAATGAAGCTAAAGCTCCTGACAACAACATATATTTCAAGTGCCCGAACTCAGAGACAGTTTCTCAAGAAGTTTTTAGGCCAGCAGAGCTCCATGTTTGTGGAGTGTTTACACTGACCCTAACTTTTGGAAACTCCTCTACCACCTCCAAGATTGTGAACTCCTGATTATGTTCCATTCCATATATGTATTCACAGATTTTCTAACTCTTCTCCTCTAATTGTGTCTTATTTGGGGTGAAGGTAATGGCAATTCATTGTTCTGGATGAGAGTGGGAATATTTTTGTGTGGCACATATTTGCATACACATTGGATTCATTTTCTTATTTTCCAATCAAAATACTGAAACCATGACACTAACCCATACCCTACTAGACTCTGACTACTAATCCTAATATGATGGAGGAAAAATAACCAAAACAAAATAGAAATACATGCAGTTCAGTGGAGGCATGGTGTATATTTGGACTTGCCTTTTACATGATAAAGGGTAGGTGTTATAAATCTAGTCAATTTTTGGTTAAAATAATTCTCCATGTGTTTTTAAAATTAACTAATATGTGAATTCCTGTCTCCCTTTCTCTATAGACTATTCAGCACATGTATATTTATATGCACATATAGAATCCTACCTGGTATCACAGGTTAATTTTTTTGTGTTGTCTGACTTGGAAGATACAAATTGTGAGAAGAGATCCCTCCTCCTAAACGCTGTTGAAACTGAAAATTCAACCTATGGGTGAGCTTCCTAATAGAAAAACATTATACAAAAATCCATGTTCAGTAAAATAATTATTTTTGCATATGTGAATTATATATATTCAATGATGAATTTCGATTAGCATATGTATTGCTACTTTTTATAGTCTGTGTGTATGTTTTGTATATATATATATATATACATACTCTCCAGATTTTTCAAAATATGAAATATATGTGTCTTATATATACTCCCTAAATTTATTCATGTTGATGTATTTAGATTTATAATCGATTTTTCACAAGATTATTCTCAGAATTATTCATCAACTGGAAATATATATTTGTTTCCTAGTACTGAAAACTGACTTCAGTGAAAGCTGCACACAAATCCTAATATTTCTAGAGTAACTGACCCAGTTTAATATCAACGCAAGTAGACTCCTATGGGACATGACATATAATTTGACGTTCATTTTTATTCAACAGTGGTACATTACTATTTCTGCAGTTTATGCACATTGTAGGATATATATTTTATCCACAAGTTCACAAATTTTTAGACATTTGTTTCAATGTCAATCACTTCCTGCTTCAGAACACAAGTATTCCTCCATGTTTCTTGACTGGTCTTTTCATGAGACTTCTTTCCAAAAATATTATATTTGATTTCCATAATCAGTTTGAAGCAAAACTCACACACACTTCAGGATAAACCACAACCCTAATATTACCATTAGATGTATTACTGGTTGAAATGAATGTATGTATATCAATATAAGATTTCCTGAATATTTTTAGATATCAATTTAATCCATTATTTAAAGTTGGAACAAGTAATATTATTTATTCACACTACGCTCTATTCATGCATTATCTCTATATTCATAGACACAGGGTACATCTATTTTTACCCACAATACTAATTTATACATCTTCAAAATATGGCTCCAAGAAATGGTGGAAGAAATACTCATGTTACCTGATCCACATATACATTTTATCACAGTAATATTCTGGTCAGAAAATGCAAACATCACACTTATGATTGTACCAAAGTCTAAATGGAAAATGAACATGGATTACTAAAAACATCCATGTCCAGGCTGCCTAATGCTCCCACTTGTCAATCTTTTTGGGGACTACATATTTGTTTTTTCCTAAGATTATATATTGAAACTCAATCATATTGAAAATGTCTAATCCAATCACTCACTTTACACTTTGCATGATTTCCTAATGTCTCTATGGATATCTGCTTTCCTACATATTTTCCCCAGTTCATCATTGTGACTGATTCTTCACACGTTCTGACATTCATATTCACTCTCTACCCGAAACCCTATTGCTAAAGAATTTTTGGTCCAAAACTTATACTCACTCTTCTTTTTAAACTTACAAACTGTCTTCCTAATACTACCAACTATCCCTTTTATCCTGGATGTTCTCTTCGACATTCAATCATCCAAGGTACAAGGTCCTATAACATTGTATATCGATTTATCTGAGACATCTGTACAGAACATAATTCAAAGCTAAGTATCCCAATGAAGGTCCCAATGTCCTTCTGGGCTTCAAATCATACCTAGATTTCTGTTTCCATACTTATATTTTACCTATATATTCTTGTAAATATCGCAGGTTCCCAATACCATTATTCATCCAACAGAATGACTCCTCCCCAAAATCGAACCTGTTATTAACCCTAACCATACACTGTTCCCTCAATCTACCTTTACAGAAGAGCAGGGACAGAGTTTGTCTTACAATACAGGAATGTAGGGGATCTTCCACCTGCTTAGAAACTCAATGGTCCAAGCAGAAATGATCCCTGGAGAAGTATTAGGCAGCTATGTAGGACCTGAGAGAGCAAAAGTCATCTTTCATGGCAAACAACCTTGTCAGGATGAAGGGTTGTGTCTGAATCAGCCTCTCTATTCTTAATGGAGAGAATATGGACCAAACCAGGACAATGTGGAGAGCTGTTTCTGGTTCCATATGGTTGATATACCATTCTAACTAGTGAAAGTGTCAGAGGAAGTAGGGTATCCTCCATCTCATGGGACCCTTGGAAGCAACTGTTATAACAAAGTGGTTGCCAAGGCAGTGAACTCATTAAATTCTTGAAATAAGTGACCTACCTCACTTCCTTGGTGATGGAACTCTCTGAATTTGGGATCCAGGAAGCCAGGCACACAGAGCCAGTCCCAGTCTCAGTCCCAGTGGGCTCACATGTTTGGATTTACCAAGGACAGAGTCTGTCTTTTTTGGTACCTACTGATGTGAGGATGGCCAAATGCGAGGAGAGTTCTGAAGACGGGCCTTCCCTGAGAAAGCATGTAGTGGTCAGAACAGGCTCCTGACAACTTCACAGTGTTTGACAAGGAGACCAGATCTAAGACAAGACAGGCCTTTTCGGGGGAACATAAAATGGCCCACCAGTCAAAGGACACTCTGGATAGTCACAGACTTACTTGGGGGAAGGAGGTGCCTTTTTGAGTGTGTGTGTGAGTTTGTGGTTTTGTCTCATGTTCTGAGAATAGGTAGGAAAGGCGGTGTGTTTGGTTTGGAGTGGACTATTTCTAGAAAGAACTTTGACAAGGCAAGTGTTTCTGTGTCTGTGTCTCCCACTCTGTCCATGGTTGTAGACATTAGAAAAGAGAATGCATCAATGGATGTGTCCTGTCTAGTAGAAAGCTTCCCAGCATTCATCCTGTCCATTTTAGTAATGGACTGCAGGTTGCCTTATCGATGGGCAACACCTACTATCTTACTAAGTTTCTGTTTTCTTCCTGAATTTTGGCCACTCTCCAGAATAGGCTCATGGTTTTTTGTCCAAAATATGTACCACCTCCAAACTCTGTGACATGGCTATGTTCTGGATAGCTGGAGGGAATTGGAGCATCTCAGAAAACTCAGATATCAGTGTGACCAGAAAAGCCTCAGTGGAGAAACCCTGTTTTGGGCCTTTTGCTAACCTATTGATCTTTTGCCCTGAATGTCAGGAAGGTCTTTGCCTCAGGCCACCCCTTTGTGAAGCCTGAAGGAAACAGTTTTCAAATGGAAATGAATGGGCATCACCTGTGGCTCTTTGCTTAATTGCTTTGGAAAGCCATGTGTCTGAATCAGCCTCTTGGCCCTGTGAGAGGCTATGGCTTAGATTTTCAGCGCCTGATGGATCTAAAGAAACATCCAATGTGTGCATCCAAAACCAAAATGGCAAAAACATAAGTCATTGTGGATGATGTCTCTTGCCTTCCTCTGTTAGGTTCCTGACCTTCTTCAAGGGAGTATAGGGATTTTTTGGGTCAAATGAGTTATTCCAAGCTCTTCAGAGGTGCTTGGGTTTAATCATGAATCCAAATCACATAAGGAATTTATACCTGACAGTCAGTAGGCCTCTAATTGGAGAAGTAGAGCAGTATTAGCGGCAGACCTATGTGATCAATCCTAGTTCACAGGAAGGGTGTCCAGGCCACCCTGAGTTTAGGCAAATGAGGGGCAAGGAAGCTTATTTTGGACACTCTCTTGAGCTGCGCCATTCAAGGAATCCTCCAGCCAGAGGTTATGATGAGTGACTCTATGGAAGAAGATGAGGGCCATGTGGGATTGTTTTGGTTTTAATTGTGGTCATTTATGTGGTGGTTGGAAAAGATGACTGGGTGCACCTAGCCTTGAACACTGGTGTGATTCTCCTCAGAGACTGAGTTCTGTAACTGACCTCAGAGTAGTAATTGCTTTGAAAATGGTTGTGTCTTAATTAGCCTCTTGGCCCTGTGTGAGGCTGTGACTTAGATTATCAGCACCAGATGGATCGAAAGAAAGATCCCATGTGTGCATCCAAAACCAAAATGGCCAAAAGAGCTGTCATTGTGGATTAAGTCTCTTGCCTTTCTCTGTAAGGTTCAGAAAGAATAAAAGAAATTGAAATTGAAATTGAAATGTAAAGAACCAGGTTTGTAAACTTTTCAAGCTGCACTTTCCTGTGGCAGTTTAGACAATTCCCGGATCTGCCCAATAGATGTGTGTTGAAATCTTCCCTGACTACCTAGTTACTTAACAACCCTTTCCCAGAATCCCTGCGGCTCAGCAAGTATACATCTCAGGTATTCAACCAATCAGTTTAAATGTATACCCCTTCTTAGGGCTGACCAATCACCCCCTGCCCGAATTGTTCCCGCAAATGAAAGTGCTAATCATGCTTTAGAGTTGTTATTTGATTTTCCCATGGTATATGATGAATTGCTAAAGGAGGCTATGATGTATGTAAAGTCCCTGCCCTCACTAAAGAATGTATATAAACTCTGCTCAAGTTGTTCTCAGGGCTCTTTGTTCTTTGCTCCTCTAAAATGAGCTCTGAGCCCCAGCATGCTGGACCCCCAATAAAACCTTTGCTGTTGCATGAGAAAGCCTCTTGGTGGTCTTTTTCTCTGACGTTCGCCCCACCTATTCATCTGGAGGCCCCAGGTGAGATATCCGGCAGCGGCGGACGAAAGACCCCAATGGACTCCTCTAGGGGTAAGTAAGGCACCTCTTTCTGGTTTTGGGTTTCAGGTTATGGATTGGCAAAGTGGCTGTCAGTGAAGAGCAATAGTTCTCTCTGATGGTGGCTGACAGATGTGTCACAGAGCTACAGGCCACTTTCCTGGGGGACACTCCAGAGGACTAGAGAAATCAAGGAATACTAATTTCCTCAACTCGTTTATATTTTGCTTCAGGATTCGGTTCGCCAGCCCATCAGGTTTTGCCGGCTACTCAGTTTTGGTCATTGTTCTGAACTCATGTTGAGTTTACGGGCTGTCTTTATTGTCTAACCCAACAGGTTTTGGCAGTTACTCAGTTCTAATCTTTGTCTTGGACTCATGTTAAACGTTTACTGTTTGTCTTTGTCTGTGTTGCGTTTGTGTCTTCACTGTCCCTGTTTGAGTAACTCTCATTATGGGACAAAGCACTTCCACTTCTCTGTCCCTGACACTTGATCATTGGACTGATGTCCGCTCAAGGGCCCAGAATCTTTCTTTTTCAGTAAAATGCCGTACCTGGCAGATTCTCTGTGCTTCAGAATGGCCCATTCTCGGAGTCAGGTGGCCCCCCAGAAGGATCCTTCTACTTCCCTCTAATCCGAAAAGTCAGAGATATTGTCTTTCAGCCGGGGCCACGTGGCCACCCAGATCAACAGCCATATACCCCTTCCCCCAGCATCCTATCATTCAAATCTTCCACTCCTCCCCCTCTTCCTTCCATTCTCCCTGAGTCACAAGACTGGACACTCCTCCCCCTCCTTATCCTCTACCCTCGCTCTCCAACCCCCAACACGTTCCAGATGATATTCTCGCCGCTGACTCAGCCTCTCCGCCGCTAGAGGCAATTGGGCCAGACCCAAGCACTCCAGGGGACTTCTCTGCAGCAGCAGCAACCCCTCCTCCCCTGGAGGAAGCTGGGCCACCTAAAGGAACCCGCAGGTGACGGATAATAGAAAACTCGGAAGCCCCTATGATGCTTTCTCTCCGTCCCTACGGGCCAATGAACCGATCCAACTGGCACCCAAACACCTTTAAATGTAGGTAGCATCTGTCCACTTATCGCCAGACTCTAATAGCGGGTCTCCGAGTGGCCGCCAGAGGGCCGACTAATTTGGCCAAGGTAAGAGAGATTATCCAAGGGCCTAATGAGTCTCCCTCTATGTTTCTGGAGAGAATTATGGAAGCATATAGGAAATATACTCCTTTTGATCCTCAGGCAGAGGATGAACAAGCATCTGTTGCAATGGCCTTTATCGAGCAGGCTACCCTAGATATTAAGAGAAAGTTACAACGTCTAGATGTATTACAAGATAAGACCTTGAGAGATTTAGTAAGAGATGCTGAGAAAGTATATTATAAGAGAGAAACTGAGGAGGAAAGGGAACAGAGGAGAAAGACGGAAAGGGAACAAAAGGAGGATGAAAGGAGCAAAAGGCAGACTAAAGCATTGACTAAGGTTCTGGTCAGAGCACCAAATATTCCAGAAGTTAAAAAGCAGGGAGACAGAAAGGGATACCTGGGCCCCCGCCAATGGCTGCCCCTGGCCTCAGATCATTGTGCCTACTGTAAAGAAAACAGGACACTAGGCCAAAGAGTGCCCCCAAAAGAAGCAGAGATGCCAGTCCGCCGTGCTGACTCTAGAAGAGGACTATTAAAGTCGGGGCTCGGATCCCCTCTGCGAGCTCAGGGTAACATTTAAAGTGGAGGGGACCCCAGTGAACTTTGAAGTGGATACAGGAGCAGTATAATCAACCTTTAAGACCCCACTGGGCCCCCTATCAAATAAATGGTCCCCTGTTAAAGGTACTAATGGCAGTAGATATTGGGCTGGGACAACTAAGAGGACTATGGACCTAGGAAATGGAAAAGTCCACCACGCTTTCCAAGTAATCCAAGAATGCCCAGCCCCATTGATGGGCTGGGATCTGCTTACCAAACTCTGGGCTAGAATAACCTTTAACCCTGATGGTCCCCAAGTGGAGTTTCTAAAGCCTTCAGTAAAAACTCCCATAGTCATGGCTTTGACAACATCCATAGAAGATGAACATCAACACTTCGCGCCTCCTATGACTGATCAAACAGGCAAACTACCCCAGAAATGGATAAAAGATTATCCTAATGCCTGGGCAGAAACTGCTGGGTTAGGTCTAGCCATATAACAACCTCCAATAGTAGTAGAATTAAAAGCCTCTATCTCTCCAATCAGTGTTAAACAATATCCTCTAATCAAAGAAGCTAAGGATGGGATAAGGGCCCATATTCAGAAATACCTGGCTCTTGGGGTCTTAAGGCCCTGTCATTTGTCCTAGAATATCCCCCTGCTACCAGTAAGAAAGCCAGGAACTGGGGACTACCGGACGCTTCAATACCTAAGAGAGATCAACAACAGAGTGCAGGACATTCACCCCACTGTACCGAATCCATATAATTTGCTTAGCGCTCTGAATCTGGAGCAGGAATGGTACACTGTGCTAGACTTAAAAGATGCTCACTTTTGCTTGCCCGTACATAAGGACAGTCAGTTGCTGTTTGCTTTTGAGTGGATAGACCCCGAAAAAGGAACATCTGTCCAACTAACCTGGACTAGACTCCCACAGGGGTTCAAAAACTCTTCCACTCTCTTTGATGAATCCCTCCACAAGGACTTCAATGACTTCAAAACTGCACACCCCGATGTCACCATACTCCAATATGTGGATGGTCTGCTACTGGCAGCCGACACCAAAAAGAACTATGAGTCTGGGACCCAAGCATTATTTTCCAAGCTTGCTCGGCTTGGATATAGGGCTTCTGCCAAAAAGGCCCAAATTTGTCAGCAAGAAGTAATCTTCCTGGGTTATTCTCTTAGGGGTGGCAAAGGATGGCTCACTGAGCCCACAAAACGAACCTTTGTGCAGATACTGCCCCCATCTAATAAGAGACAACTCAGGGAGTTTCTTGGGACTGCCGGCTTTTGCAGGTTATGGATTCCTGAGTTCGCGTCTCTGGCTGCCCCTTTATACCCGCTGATAAAGGGGGATGCCCACTTCCAATGGACCCCTGAGCACCAACAAGCTTTTGATAATGTCAGAAAAAAGGTGCTGCTATCTGCTCCGGCCTTAGCACTCCCAGATATAGAAAAACCCTTCACTCTCTACATCGAGGAAAAGAAAGGAATAGCACGGGTTGTGCTCACTGAGACTTTGGGACCTTGGAAAAGGCCGGTAGAATACTTATCAAATAAACTGGACCCAGTGGCTAGTGGGTCGCCCCATTGCTTAAGAGCTATAGCAGCGGCAGCCCTTCTAATAAAAGATGCTGATAAATTAACGTTGGGACAGAAGCTAACGATTATAGTCCCCCATGCCCTGGAGTGCATCATCTGTCAGCCTCCAGAGATGTGGCTATCAAACTCTAGAATAACCCACTACCAGAACCTCTTGCTTGACAAAGACAGAATCACGCTGGGACCCACTGCTCCACTCAACCCGGCTACACTGCTGCCAGAAGAATCATCAAGACCCGTCGCTCATGAGTGTCAACACATACTGGCAGAGGAAACCAGTATACGACGAGACTTGAAGGATCAGCCACTGCCTTGCCCTGAAGTTGTATGGTTTATGGATGGCAGCAGCTTCCTCCAAGATGGTAAGCGGTGGGCTGGAGAAGCAGTAGTTAGCAAAATTAATGTCATCTGTTCCTCTGGTCTCCCAGAACTGACATCAGCCCCAAAAGCAGAACTGATTGCCCTTACGAAAGTATTGGAACTAGCAACAGGCAAAAGGGCCACCATATACACTGATAGCCGCTATGCATTTGCCACTGCAAATGTGCACGGGGCTATTTACCAGCAAAGGGGGTTATTAACCTCCACCTGGAAAGAAATAAAGAACAAAGATGAGATCCTCCAACTTCTCTCAGCAGTGCAGGGCCCTAAGGAACTAGCTATAGTGCACTGCCCAGGGCACCAGAAGGGAAACGAACCCGTGGCGGTTGGAAAAAGAAGGGCAGATGAGGAAGCTTAATTGGCAGCCCTAAATGGAGTGACTGTGTTAACTTTTTCCACACCAGGGGGAACAACAATCAGGAGACTTGGCCGCACCAGAACATTCAGGCAACTTATCATCTGAGGAGACAGATACAGAACTCTGGGATCCTACAGAGCCAAGTTTACAATTTCAAAAAGCCCACCTTTATGTCAAAGACGTACACCAGCTCACCCACTTAGACTCAGAGAAGATATAGGCACTCTTAAAGGACCAGAGAAAGGACTTATTATTGACTGACTCACAGAGGAAAGAAATAGCTGAGCAGGTGACTAGAGCTTGTCAAGTCTGCCAAGTAGTTAATGCTTACCCATCCAAGCTTCCTGCAGGGAAGCGCTTATGAGGAACCAGACAAAGACAATTCTGGGAATTGAACTTTACTGAAATTAAGCCAGCAAGGTATGAACTTAAATATCTCCTAGTCTTTGTAGATACTTTTTCAGGATGGGTCGAAGCCTTCCCCATGAAGAAAGAAACAGCTCAGATGGTAGTCAAAAAGATCGTAGAAGACATTTTTCCAAGGTTCGGCCTGCCTAAGGTAATAGGGTCCGCTAACGGACCGGCATTCATGCCCCAGGAAAGTAAGGGATTTGCCAGGACCCTGGGGATTAATTGGAAGTTACATTGTGCTTATAGACCCTATAGCTCAGGACAGGTAGAAAGGATGAATAGAACCATCAAAGAGTACTTAACAAAATTAAGCTTGGATACTGGCATAAAAAATTGGACTATGCTCCAACCTTATGCACTGTTTTGTGAAAGAACTACCCCCTCCGCCTCTTTGTGTAACCTCACCTCTTATGAAATTCTCAATGGTGCCCTTCCTCCAGTAGGGGACCTAATCCCAAATATGAGACTTAATGATTCCTTTCACACCCCCTTGCTTGACAGATTTAAAGCCCTTTAACAAACCCGGCACCCAGCGATACCTGTGGAAACATTTGGCCTCTGCTTATCAGACTGGAGACGAGGGAACCCCACATTGATATCAAGTGGGAGGCTTCGTCTACGTGAGATGGCGTCAGGTGTCATCCCTGGAACTCCACTGGAAAGGACCATACCAGGTGCTGCTTATAACACCCACAGTGGTGAAAGTGGATGGGATCACTTCCTGGATCAATGCCTCCCATCTCATGCCTGAGCCCTGTACAGACTCTGGCTGGAAACTTCTACAGACTGGTATCCATCTCAAGTTGCGTGTCCGTCATGTGGGTAGGGCTATGGATTCTTCCCATGACCACCAGCAGCCCTAATCCCCATCAGCGTGCTCAGCAACAAGGGCAAGTAATGAATCATAATGGGCAAGTAGTGTGATCTATTTCACAAACAGCCACCTTATGGACTTGGTGGCCATCTCTCCACCCGGACATTTGTCAGCTTGCCATAGGCTTCCCTGACTGGAATCTCCCTGACATAGAGGACCCCACACAGATCCCACTCAAACCCTAACCAGGGCAACATAGACCACCTTAACCCATGAATTATGGATGTCATCTCCCCCAGCTCAGGTGTAAACTAGCCAGTCTTGACTATTATGTGTGCCCACCTGATTTCCAAAGTCATAAAACAGGCCCAAACCTGTGGAGGACCCAGTGACTTTTATTGTAGATCTTGGGGTTGTGAACAAACAAAAGCTGCATGGTGGAACCCAAACTCCCCAGAAAGGTATGATTCCAGTAGGATGAAATGACACCTGGATTGATCCCAAGAAATGTGCTGCTAGCCCAGTGGTGTCAAAAACTCGCTGTGGAAAGAATACTCTATGTTACCCCCACAATATAACTTTCACTTCCAAAGGAAGGGGCTACCTCAGAAAAACCTGGCCTATGGGAAATACGTGGGGAATGCGATTCTATATTTATGGCCCAGGTGATGAATTTGGTCTCTGGTTCACCGTCTGGCTTAAAAAGAAAGAAAATCCCACAGCAATAGGACCCAATCCCCTCAAGCCAGGAATTAAGCCTCCTAAACCTTCCATGCCTAGATCTACCAGAACCCCTCTACCATCTAATACTTCCTGGATTCCGTCTTTGCCTACTTCCCCAGTACAGAGTACATCTGACTCCTCCCCCTGGAAACTAATTAAAGGAACCTTTATGGTACTGAACTCCACACAGTCAGAACTCCTTGTATTTCAGCCCAGGTCTTTGACAGCCCTGTAAATTATTGTGTAATGGTGCAGATACTCTCCAGGGTACTCTATCATAATGCCTAATCATTTGAAGGTCTACTAGGGGGACAAACAACCCGATATCAAGGGGAACCATTGTCCCTTACTCTAGCCATCCTATTGGGGATAGGAGCTGCTGCAGGAGTGGGTATGGGAACAGCTTCTATGATGCGTGGTTAACAACAAATGGCCCAATTAGAAACAGCAATAAATCAACACTTGAAGACGTTAGAGGCCTCCATCACAGCTTTGCAGGAATCCTTAACCTCTCTCTCTGAAGTTGTTTTACAGAACAGGTGAGGATTAGACCTCCTCTTGATGAGGGAGAGGGCCTCTGTGTTGCACTGAGAGAAGAATGTTGTTTTTATGCTGACCATATTGGAGTTGCAAAATAATTCATGAGTAAATTAAGAAAATACCTTGAAGAGCGCCAGAGAGAATGGGAGATTCAACAAGGGTGCTTTGAGTCATGGTTAACCCAGTACCCCTGGTAACTACACTAATATCAGACTTAGCTGGACCCCTGATCATCCTTATGGTGTTGCTAACTGTGGGACCTTGTTTGCTTAACCACATAGTTTCCTTTCTCCAGGCTCAGATTAGGCAGGTGAAACTCATGATAATCAGACAGAAATATGCTGCACTGGTAGGAATAGAATGTGAAACCCCACAATAATTTTGATTCATTACTTTTAAGATTAAAAGTAGTCAGAAAAAGGGGTGGGAAATGAAAGAATAAAAGAAATTGAAATTGAAACGTAAAGAACCAGGTTTTGTACATTTTCCAAGCTGCACTCAGAACCTGAAATTCCTGTGGCACTTAAGACAATTCCCGGATCTTCCCATTAGATGTGTGTTGAAATCTTCCCTGACCACCTCGTTACTTAACCACCCCTTCCCAGAAACCATGCAGATCTGCACGTATACATCTCAGTGCTTCAACCAATCAGTTTAAATGTATACTCCTTCTCACGGCTGACCAATCACCCGCTGCCCAACCTGTTCCCGCCAATGAATGTGCTAATCATGTTTTAGAGTTATTATTTGATTTTCCCGCGGTATATGATGATTTTCTAAAGGAGGCTATGATGTATGTAAAGTCCCTGCCCTCTCTAAAGAATGTATATAAACTCTGCTCAAGTTGTTCTCGGGGCTCTTTGTTCTTTGCTCCTCTGAAGTGAGCTCTGAACCTCAGCATGCTGGACCCCCAATAAACCCTTTGCTGTGGCATGAGACAGTCTCTTGGTGGTCTTTTCCTCCGAAGTTCGCCCGACCTTTTCAGTTCCTGACTTCCGTCAAGTGAGAATAGGGATCATTTGGGTCAAATGAGTTCTTCAAAGCCCTAGAGTGGATAGCCCATAGGTGCTTGGGTTTTCTCATGACTCCAAATCACATAGAAAATCTACACCTGACAGTCATTAGGCCTCAAATTGGAGAAGCAGAGCAGTATTAAAGGCAGGCTTATTTGATCACTCCTGGTTCAATGGAAGGGTGTTTAGGCCACCCTGACTTTTGGCAAATGAGGGGCAATGGAGCTTATTTTGGACACTGTCTTGGGCTGCACCCTTCATGGAAACTTCCAGCCAGAGGTTATGATGCGTGTCTGTGTAGAAGAAGATGAGGCCCATGTGGGAGTGTTTTGATTTAAATTGTGGTCATATGTGTGGTAGCTGGAAGAGATTACTGGGTCCTCCCGCCCCTGAACTCTGGTGTGACTCCTTTTAGACACTGTGTCCTGGAACTGAGCTTAGTGAAGTATTGCCATGAGTTGTGTTGGGATTTGAGGAGGCCATGCATGAGAGTCGCCCTTGGAACCTGAGATGTAGGCCCAGGCTAGCTTTCCACAGAGCACTGGGAATCTCAGTCAGGATACCACAAGATTTTATTCTGAAAGACTTGGCAGCCATAGTTGAGATCAAAACACTCATGGATCTCAATTGTAGACCTCAATGAGCCTGGCTTCAGGTGACCTTTTGCACACTCTTTGGGAAGCCTTGCCTGTGAGAGTTCTCCAGAGTTTTCATTGAAATGATCATACTCACCATTTAATGGTTCCTGCATGAATTGAAATCCACTGTGCCTCCAACTTCATCCTTGATAAATGGCTAGATAAATAGTTTAAATTTTTGAAATTCCCATGAACAGGTGGCATACAGAACCTTTGGATGTCCTATTTCTGATCATGAGTGTACCAGACAGTGCCTTGATTGATTGGGTTTAATGAAAATGGTGTAGAACCGAGATGCCAGTAATTTGGAGCCTGATGAGTAGAGGGCCTAGAGCAGCGGTAGGCAGGTGTGTGATAAAACATCTGTGATGGGGCCATGTGGATCTGCCTTTGGATTCCAAATGTCATGAGACGGACATGGTGCAGCCAGGAGACCATTATAAGTAAACACATCTTGTTATATGGAGAGGTTTTAGGGTAATTTACAGAATCAGGTTGCTATGGTCAAGGGAGCAAGCTATGTGGTATAGAGGCCGGTTTCATGAATGCTCATGTGTGAGCCACCACATGTGATAGAACTCCCTCCAGCACTGTGTCCCAGTTGAACTCCTTGTATTTCATGAAGCAAATACAAAACTCGCAGTGCAGCAGCAAGAAACACCAGGAAAAGTGGAGGATTACTAAATGGCTTCACAGTCCACACGGGCTAGTTGAACTCCATGTATTTCGTGAAGCAAATACCAAAGTCGCAGTGCAGCAGCAAGAAACACAATGAAGAGTGGAAGAGGAACAAATGAATATACAGTCCACGCGGGGACACACTTAGCCCCAAGTGGCCATAGTATACCTACAAAGAGAGAATTCAGCACTGCTCCCTCATGTTCATTGGAATATTACAATTTATGTCCTCCAGGTCACATAGATGCTGACCCAGCTTTGATCGTCTCACTAGAAGGAAGCAAAAGCTCCTGAAAACAACATATATTTCAAGTGCCCAAACTCAGAGGCAGTTTCTCAAGAAGTCTTTAGGCCAGCAGAGCTCTGTGATTGTGGAGTGCTTACCCTGTCCCTTACTTTTGAAAACTCCTCTACCACCTCCATGGTTGTGAACTCCTGATCAAATTCCATTTCAGATATGTATTCACATAATTTCTATCTCTTTTCCTCTAATTGTGTCTTACTTGGGGCGAAGGTAATGTCAAGGGATTGTTCTGGATGAGAGTGGGAAGATTTTTCTGAAGCACATATTTGCATACACATTGAATTCATTTTCCTATTTTCCATTCAAAATACTGAATCACTGACATTAACACATACCCTACTAGACTCTGACTACTAATCCTAATATGTTGGAGAAAAATACCCCCAAAAGAATAGAACTACAAGCAGTTCAGAGGAGGCATGGTGGATAGTTGGGCTTGCCTTTTGAATTATATAATGTAGGAGTTTTAAATCTTGTCAATTTTTTTTGAAATAGTTCTCCATGTATTTTAAAAGTTAAGAAATATGTGAATTCCTGTCTCCCTTACTCTGAAGCCTATTCAGCACCTGTATTTTTATATGCACATTTAGAATCCTACCTGTTACCACACGTACATTCTTGTGTGGTGGCTGAATTGGCAGATACAAATTGTGAAAAGGGATCACTCCTCCTAAACGCTGTTGGAACTGAAAATTCAACCTGTGGGTGAGCTTCCTAGTTGAACAACATTATACATAAATCGATGTTCAGTAAAATGAATTTATTTGGATCTGTGGATGATATATATTTCATGGTGATTTTAAATTGGCATATAGTGCTACTTTTTAATGTCTGTGAATGTTTGTGTGTGTGTGTATATATATATATATATATATATATATATATATATATATATATATATACACTCTCCAGATTTTTCAAAATATGAAATATATGTGTATTATTTTACACATCCTAAATTTTTCATATTCATGAATGTGGATTTATAATCATCTTTTCACAAGATTATTCTCAGAAATATTCACATACCCTACTAGACTCTGACTACTAATCCTAATATGATGGAGAAAAGTAACGCAAACAGAATAGAAATACAAGCATTTCAGAGGAGGCATGTTGTATATTTGGACTTGCCTTTTGCATGATAAATGGTAGGTGTTATAAATCTGGTCAATTTTCAATTGAAATAGTTCTCCATGTGTTTTTAAAATTAACAAATATATGAATTCCTGTCCCTTTCTCTGTAGCCTATTCATCACATGTATTTTTATATGCATTTATAGTATCCTACCTGGTATCACATGTACATTTTTGTGAGTTGGCTGACTTGGTAGATACAAATTGTGAGAAGAGATCACTCCTCCAAATCGTTGTTGGAACTGAAAATTCCACCTATAGGGGAGCTTCCTAGTAGAAAAACATTATACATAAACTCATGTTCAGTAAAATAAATATTTTTGCATCTTTGGATGATATATATTTATAGATGAATTTTGAGTGGCATATATTGCTACTTTTTAATGTCTGTGTGTGTGTTTTGTGTAAATATATATATATATATATATATATATATATATATATATATATATACACTCTCTAGATTTTTGAAAATATGAAATATATGTGTCTTATTTACACTCGCTAAATTTATTCATGTTCATGGACTTGGATTTATAATCAACTTTTCACAAGATTATT
This sequence comes from Callospermophilus lateralis, assembly GCF_048772815.1. Taxonomy (NCBI): domain Eukaryota; kingdom Metazoa; phylum Chordata; class Mammalia; order Rodentia; family Sciuridae; genus Callospermophilus; species Callospermophilus lateralis. The sequence continues at coordinate 229,032 of NW_027512708.1, forward strand.
CTCAGAAATATTCATCCACCTGAAAAACAGATTTAACTAATATTTCTACAGTAACTGACCAAGTTTAACATCAATGCACCTCGATTCCGATATGACAAGCTGTGCATTTTGACGTTCATTTTTATTAAACCCTGGTACATTAATATTTATTCGTATTATGGACATCATAGGATATATATTTCATCCACAAATTCACAAATTTATGGGCACTTGTTTCACTTTCAATCAATTCCCGCTTCAGAGCACATGTATTCCTCCAGGTGTCTTGACTGGTCTTTTCATGTGACTTCTACCCAAACACATTATTTTCAATTTCCATAATCAATTTTGAAGCAAAACTCACACCCTTTATGATAAACCACAACCCTAATATTACAAATAGATGTATAATTGGTTTGAATGAATGTATGTTTATCAATATAAAATTTTGTTTATATTTTCAGATATCACTTCAATCCATTTTTTAAAGTTGAAACCAATTATATTCTTTATTCACACTATTGTCTATTCATACATTTTCTCTATATTCAGAGACACAAGGTGCACGTATTTGTACTCCCAATACTAATTTATATGTCTTCAACATATTGCTTCCAGAAATGGTGGAAGAAATACTCATGTCACCTGATATAAATATACATTTTTTTCAGTGTAATATTCTGGACACAAAACGCAAATGTCACACTTTTGATTGTACCAAATCCTAAATAGGAAGTGAGCATGGATTACTAAAACCATCCATGTCCAGGTTGCCTAATGCTCTCAAATGTCTATCCTGTCGGTGACAACATATTTGTTTCTTCCTAAGATTATATATTAAATCTCAACCTGTTGAAAATGTCTAATCCTATCACTCACTTTATACTTTGCCTGATTTCCTAATGTTTCTATTGATAAATGCTTTCCTACATATTTTTTCCAGTTCATCACTGTGACCAACTCTTCACATGTGCTGACATTTACATTCACTCTCTAACCAAAACTCTATTGCTAAAGTACTTTTGGTCCAAATCCTATTCTCACTCTTCTATCTAAACCTACACTATCTTCCTAATCCTACCGACTATCCCTTTTTGACTGGATGTTTTCTTACACATTCAATCAACCAAGGTACATGGTCCTTTGCCATTATATATTGATTTATCTGAGATATCTGTGCAGAACATTGTTCAAAGGTAAGTTTCCCACTCCAGTGCCCAGTGCACTTCTGGGCTTCAAATCTTATCTAGAATTCCATTGTCATACTTATATTTCACCTCTATATTCTTATAAATACCACAGGATCCCAATATTCTTATTCATCCAGCAGAATGATTCCTAACACAAATCGAACCTGTTATTAACCCTAACCATATACTGTTCCCTCAATCTATCTTTACAAAAGAGCAGGACTGAGTTGGTCTTACAATACAAAAATGTAGGGAGACTTTCACCTGCTGAGAAGCTCAAAGGTCTATGCAGATATAATCCCTGGAGAAGATATAGGGAACTATGAAGTACCTGAGAGAGAAAAAGTCATCTTCAATTGCAAACAACCTGGTCATGATGAAGGGATGTGTCTGAATCAGCCTCTATCTTCTTAATGTAGAGAAGATGGACCAAACCAGGCCTATGTAGAGAGCTGTTCCCAGGTGCCTATGGTTGATATAACTTTCTATCTTGTGAAATTGTAACAGGAAATAGGGGCAGCCTCCATCTCATGAGACCCTTGGAAGCAACTGTTAGGACAAAGTGGTTGCAAAGGCAGCAAATTCAATCAGTTCCAGAAAGAAGTGACCTCATCTAATTTTCTTGGTGAAGGAACACTCTAAACTTGGCATCCAGGCACCCAGAGGCAGTCCCAGTTCCAGTCCCAGTGGGCTCACTTGTTTAGATTTACAGAGGATAGAGTCCGTCTTTCATGGTAAATACTGATGTGAGTATGGCCAAATGCCAGGTGAGCTCTGAAGAGGGGCCTTTCCTGAGAAAGCAGGTAGTGTCTCACTGCTGGTCCCGGACAATTTCACAGAGTTAGCCAAAGAGACCTGATCTGAGACAGGACAGGCCGTTTCGGGGGAACATAAAATGGTCCACCAGTCAGAGGGCTCTCCAGATAGTCACATACCTACTTGGAGGAAGGAGGTGCCTTTGTGGTTGTGGGTGTGAGTTTGTGGTTTTGTCTCATGTTCTGAGAATAGGTAGGAAAGGCAGTTTGTTTGGTTTGGAATGGACTGTGTCTACTGAGTGCTTTGACAAGGCAAGTGTTTCTATGTCTGTGTATCCCACCGTGTCTGTGGTTGTAGACATTAGAAAAGAGAATGCATCAATGGATTTGTCATGTCTAGTAGAAAGCTTCTCAGCATTCATCCTGCCTAATTTATGAATGGACTGTGGATTGCCTTATGGATGTGCAACACCTACTATCTTCCAAAGTTCCTGTTTTCTTCGTAGAATTATGGCCACTCTTCAGAATAGGCTTATGATTTTATGTCCACCATATGAACCACCTCCAAGATCTGTGACATGGCTATGTACTGGATAGCTGAAGGGAATGAGAGCATGTCAGAAAACACAGATATCATTGGGACCAGGAGAGTCTCAATGGAGAAACCCTGCTTTGGGTCTTTTGCTTACCTATTTGTCTGTTGCCCTGAATGTCAGGAAGTTCTTTGACTCAGGCCACCCCTTTTTGAAGCCTGAAGAAAACAGTTTTCAAATGAAAATGAATGGGCATCACCTTGGGCTCTTTGCTTAATTGCTTTAGAATGGGATGTGTCTGAATCAGCCTCTTGGCCCTGTGTGAGGCTGTGGCTTTGATTCTCAGCACCTGATGGGTCTAAAGAAGGATCCCATGTGTGCATCCAAAACCAAAATGGCCAAAAGAGCAGTCATTGTGGATGGAGTCTCTCGTCTTCCTCTGTAATGTTCCTGCCTCCATCAAGTGAGAATAGGGATCCTTTGGGTCAAATGAGTTCTTCAAAGCCCTGCATAGTCTAGCCCATAGGTGCTTGGGTTTTCTCATGACTCCCATTTACAAAAAGAATCTAAACCCCACAGTCACTAGGCCACAAATTGCAGAAGTGGAGCAGTATTAACGGCCGGCCTATTTGATCACTCCTGGTTCACAGGAAGGGAGTCCGGGCCTTTAGGCATATGAGGGGTAAGGAAGCTTCTTTTGGACATTGTCTTGGGCTGTGCCCCTCATAGAATCCTCCAGCCAGAGGTAATGATGAGTGTCTATATGGAAGAAGATGAGGTCCATGTGGGAGTGTTTTGGTTTTAATTGTAGTCACTTGTGTGGCGGTTGGAAGAGATGAATTGGTCCACGTGGGCTGGAACTCTGGCGTAATTACCCTTAGAGACTGCATTCTGGAACTGATCTTAGAGAAGTATTGCAATGAGTTGTGTTGGGATTTTAGGAGGCCACGCATGAGGGTAGTCCTTGGAAAATGAGTCTTGACCCAGGGTTGCTTTCCACAGAGCACTGGGAATCTCAGCCAGGATATCACATGATTTTATTCTGAAAGACTTGGCAGCAATAGTTGAGAGTCAAAACAAACATGGACCTCATATTGTAGACCTCAATGGGCCTGGCTTCATGTGAACTTTTGGCCACTCTTTTGGAAGCCTTGCCTGTGAGAGTTCTCGAGAGCTTTCATTAAAATGAGTTTCCTCAACATTTAATGGTTCCTGAATGAATTGAAACCCACAGTGCCTCCAACTTCATCCTTTAAAAATGGTTAGATAAATACCATGAAATGTTTAAAATTCCCATGAGCAGGTGGCACTGGAAAACCTTTGGATGTCCTCTTTCTGATTATGAATATACCAGAAGGTGCCTTGATTGACTGGTTTTCATGAAAATGGTATAGAAAAGAGACGCAAGTAAGTTCGAGCCTGCTGAGTAGTGGACCTAGAGAAGTTGTGGGCAGGTGTGTGATAAAAAATCTGTGATTTGGCCATGTGGATCTGCCTTTGGCTTCCAAATGGATTATGACTGATATGGTGCAGCCAGCAGACCCTTCTCTGAAAAGGCATCTTGTTATATGTAGGAGTTTCAGGGCAATGTTCAGAATCAGGTTGCTATGCTCAAGGAGGCAAGCTGGTGGGATAGAAGCATGGTTGGTGCATTTTCCTGCAGACCCTGACCCACCACATGTGACAGAACTCGCTCCAGCACTGTGTCCCAGTTGAACTCCTTGTTTCATGAAGCAAATGCCAAATTGCGAGTGCAGCAGCAAGAAACAGCACAAAAAGTGGAGGATGACCAAATGGGTTCACAGTGCACACGGGGAGACACTTAGCCCCCATTGGTCACAGTTTACCTACAAAGAGAGAATTTAGCAATGCTGCCTCATGTTCATTGGAAAACAAGAAACCATGTGCTCACAAAGGTCACAAAAATGCAGACCCAGCTTGGATGGTCTCACTACAATGGAAGCTAAAGCTCCTGACAACAACATATATTTCATGTGCCCAACCTCAGAGGCAGTTTCTTAAGAACTCTTTAGGCCAGCAGAGCTCCATGTTTGTGGAGAGTTTACATTGTCCCTTAATTTTGGAAACTCCTCTACCTTCTCCAAATTTGTGAAAATTGAGCAGTTTCCATTGCAGATATGTATTCACAGATTTTCTAACTCTTCTCCTCTAATTGTGTCATACATGGGGCGAAGGTAATGTCAAGGCATTGCTCTGGATGAGAGTGGGAAGATATTTGTGTAGCACATATTTGCATACACATTGCATTCATTTTCAATTTTCTATTCGAAATACTGAATCCCTGACACTATCCCATACCCTACTATGCTCTGACTACTAATCCTTATATGATGGAGAAAAATACCCAAACAGAATAGAAATACAAGCAGTTCAGAGGAGGCATGCTGCATACTTGGACTTACCTTTTGCATGATAAATGGTAGGTGTTATAAATCTGGTCAATTTTCAATTGAAATAGTTCACCATGTGTTTTTAAATTAAACAAATATATGAATTCCTGTCTCCCTTTCTCTGTAGCCTATTCATCACATGTATTTAGATATGCACTTATAGAATCCTACCTGGTATCACATGTACATTTTTGTGAGGTGGCTGACTTGGCAGATACAAATTGTGAGAAGAGATCACTCCTCCAAATTGCTGTTGGAACTGAAAATTCCACCTATAGGGGAACTTCCTAGTAGAACATCATTATACATAAACTCATGTTCAGTAAAATAAATATTTTTGCATCTGTGGATGATATATATTTAAAGATGAATTTCGATTGGCATATATATTGCTACTTTTACATGTCTGTGTGTTTTTTTTTTTTTGTGTGTGTGTGGGTATGTGTGTGTGTGTGTGTGTGTGTGTGTATATATATATATACACACTCTCCAGATTTTTCAAAATATGAAATATATGTGTCTTATATACACTCTCTAAATTCATTCATGTTCATGCATGTAGATTTATAATAAACTTTCCAAAATATTAGTCTCAGAAATATTCATCCACCTTAAATACATATTTGTTTCCTAGTACTGAAAACTAACTTCACTGAATGGTGCATACAAATGTTAATAATTCTACAGGAACTGATCCAGTCTATCACCAATGCAAGTAGATCCCAATGGGACATGATATATAATATGATGTTCATTCATATTCAACACTGGTACATTATTATTTCTTCAGTTTTTGCTCATCATAAGATATGTATTTCATCCACAAGTTCACAAATTTGTAGGCATTTCTTTAAACTTTAATCACTTCCTACTTCACAACACATGTATTGTCAGGGTTTCTTGACTGGTCTTTTCATGAGACTTCTTTCCAAACACATTATTTTCGATTTCCATAATCACTTTTGAAGTAAAACTCACACACTCTTCATGATAAACCAAAACACTAATATTGACATTAGATGAATAACTGGTTGGAATGAATGATTGTATATGCATATAAGATTTCCAGTAATTTTTCAGATATCAGTTCATCCCATTATATTAAGTTGGAACAAGTTATATTACTTATTCACAGTATGGTCTATTCATGCTTTATCTCTATATTCATAGACATAGGGTACACCTCTTTGTACGCCCAATACTAATTTTATGTCTTCAGTATATTGCTACCAAAAATGGTGGAAGAAATACTTATGTCACCTGATCTACATATACATATTATCACAATAATATTCTGGACAAAAATGTAAATGTTACACTTATGATTGAACCAAGCAAAGCCTAAATGAAAAGTGAACATAGATTACTAAAAACATCCATGTCCAGGGTGCCTAATGCTCTCAAATGTCAATATTATTGGTGACTTCATATTTGTTTCTTTCTAAGATTCAACCTCAAGCCTGTTGAAAATGTCTAATCCTCTCACTCACTTTATACTTTCCCTCATTTTGTAATATCTTTATTGATATCTTCTTTTCTACATGTTTTCCCCACTTCATCCTCGTGACTGGCTCTTCATATGTGCTGACATATACATTCACTCTCTAACTGAAATCCTATTGCTAAAGAACTTTTGTTCCAAATCATATACTCACTCTTCTTCCTAAAACGGCCGACTATCTTCCTAATCCTACCGACTATCCCTTTTTGAAGGGATGTTCTCTTCTACATTCAATCTTCCAAGGTACAAGGTCCTATGCCATTGTATATCAAATTATCTGAGACATCTGTGCAGAACATAATTCAAAGCTAAGTATCCCAATCAAGGGCCCAATGCCCTTATGGGTTTAAAATCATACCTGGATTTCTGTTTTCATACTTATGTTTCACCTCTACATTCTTGTAAATATACCAGGTTCCCAATACCATTATTCATCCAGAAGAATGATTCCTAACACAAATCGAAATCAAACCTGTTATTAACCCTAAACATACACTGTTCCCTCAATCTCATTTTACAGAAGAGCAGGGACAAAGTTGTTCTTACAATACAGAAAAGTAGGGGACCTTCCACCTGCTGAGATCCTCAAAGGTCCATGCAGAAATGATACCTGGAGAAGTTGTAGACAGGTATGAAGGACCTGAAAGAGCAAAAGTCATCTTCGATGACAAACCACCTGGTCAGGATGAAGGGATGTGTCTGAATCAGCCTCTCTCTTCTTATTGTGGAGAAGATGGACCAAACCAGGCCTGTGTGTGTGCCTATGGTTGATATACCATTCTAAATTGTGAAAGTGTCAGAGGAAGAAGGGGCAGCCTCCATCTCATGGGGCCCTTGGAAGCAACTGTTAGGACCAAGTGGTTGCCAAGGCAGTGACCTCATTCAGTTCCAAAGAAAGTGTCATACCTCATTTCCTTGGTGATGGAACTCTCTGAACTTGGTATCCAAGAAGCCAGGCACCCAGATGCAGTTCCAGTCCCAGTCCCAGTGGGCTCACTTGTTTGGATTTACCAAGGACTGAGTCAGTCTTTCTTGGTACCTACTGATGTGAGGATGGCCAAATGCCAGGAGAGCTCTGAAGAGGGACCTTTCCTGAGAAAGCAGGTAGTGGCTCACCACTTTTTCCTGACAAATTCACATAGTTGGCCAAGGAAACCAGATCTGAGAGAATACAGGCCATTTCGGGGGAACATAGTATTGCCCACCAGTCAGAGGACACTCCGGATAGTCACAGACCTACTTAGGGGAAGGAGGTGCCATTGTGAGTGTGGGTGTGTGGTTTTGTCTCTTGTTCTGAGAATAGGTAGGAAAGGCGGTTTGTTTGGTTTTCAGTGAACTATTTCTAGTAAGTCATTTGACAAGGTGAGTGTTTCTATGTCTGTGTATCCCACTGTGTCCGTGGTTGTAGACATGAGAAAAGACAATGCAACAATGGATGTGTCCTGTGTAGTAGAAAGATTCCCAGAATTCATCCTGCCCAATTTATGAATGGACTGCAGCTTGCCTTATGGATTGGCAAAACCTACTACTTTCCTAAGTCAATGTTTTCTTCCTGAATTCTGGCAACTCTCCAGAATAGTCCCATTGTTTTGTTTCCAAGATATGTACCAACTCCAAGGTCTTTGACATGTCCATGTACTGGATACCTGAAGAGAATGGCCAGTATCTCAGAAAACTCAGATATGAGTGTGACCAGAAAAGTCTCAGTGGAGATACCATGCTTTGGGCCTTTTGCTTACCTATTGTTCTGTTGCCCTGAATGTCAGGAAGATGTTGGGCTCAGGCTACCCCTTTGTGAAGCCTGAAGAAAACAGTTTTCAAATGGAAATGAATGGGCATCACCTGTGGCTCTTGCTAAATTGCTTCGGAAAGGGATGTGTCTGAATCAGGCTCTTGGCCCTGTGTGAGGCTGTGACTTAGATTCTCAGCACCTGATGGATCTAAAGAAAGATCCCATGTGTGAAACCAAAACCAAATTCGCAAAAAATTTCAGTCATTGTGAATGAATTCTATTGCCTTTCTCTGTTAGGTTCCTGAAATCAATCAAGTGAGAATAGCGATCCTTTTGGTCAAATGAGTTCTTCAAATCTCTGCAGAGGTGCTTGTCTTTTCTCATGACTCCAGTTCACATAAAGAATCTAAACCCCACAGTCAGAAGGCCTCAAATTGGAAAAGCGGAGCAGTATTAATGACAGGCCTATTTGATCACTCCTGGTTCACAGGAAGGGTGTTCTTCCCACCCTGACTTGAGCCAAATGAGGGGCAAGGGAGCTTATTTTGGACACTCTTTTGGAATGTGCCCCTCATGGAAAGCTCCAACCAGAGGTTATGATGAGTGTCTATAAGGAAGAAGATGGGGCCATGTGATAGTGTTTTGTTTTTAATTGTGTTCATTTGATTGGCGGTGTGAAGAGATGACTGGGTCAACCTGGGCTTGAACTCTGGTTTGATTCCCCTTAGAGACTGTGTTCTGGAATTGACCTCAGAGAAGTATTGCCATGAAAAGTGTTGGGATTTTAGGAGGCCACGCATGAAAGTCACCCTTGGAATCTGAGATCTAGGCCCAGGGTGGTTTTCCAAAGAGTACTGGGAATCTCAGCCAGTATATCACATGATTTTATTCTGAAAGACTTGGCATGGATAGTTTTGAGTCAAAACACACATGGACCTCACATTGGAGACCTCAATGCGCCTGGCTTCATGTGACCTTTTGGCCACTCTTTTGGAAGCCTTGCCTGTGAGAGTTCTCCAGAGCTTTCTTTGAAATGAACTTCCTCAACATTTAATGGTTCCTGAAGGAATTGAAACCCACAGTGCCTCCAACTTCATCCTTGAAAAATGGCCAGATAAATACCATGAAATTTTTAAAATTCCCATGACCAGGTGGCACTGGAGAACCTTTGGATGTCCTGTTGCTGATCTTGAGTGTACCAGACCCTGCCTTAATTCACTGGGTTTCATGAAAATGGTGTAGAACAGAGATGCCATTGAGTTATAGCCTGCAGAGTTGTGGGCCTAGAGAAATGGTGTGCAGTTTTGTGATAATACATCTGTATTGTGACCATGTGGTTCTGCCATTGGCTTCCAAATTCATTGTGACTGCCATGGTGCAGCCAGGAGACCCGTATATGTAAAAGCATGTTTTTATATTGAAAGATTTCAGGGCCATGTTCAGAATCAAGTTGCTATGGACATGGGGGCAAGCAAGTTAGAGCCTGCAGAGTATTGGGCCTAGAGAAGTGGTCTGCAGTTGTGTGATAATACATCTGTGTTATGGCCATGTGGATTTCTCATTGGCTTCCAAATTTTTTGTGACTAACATGGTGTAGCCAGGAGACCCGAATATGTAAAAGCATGTTTTTATATGGAGAGGATTTAGGGCCATGTTCAGAATCAAGTTGCTATGGAAAAGGGGGCAAGGTATGTGGGAAAGTAGCCTGGTTGTTGCATTCTCCTGCAGACCCTGACCCACAACACGTGACAGAACTCCCTCCAGCACTGTGTCCCTGTTGAACTTCTTGTATTTTGTGAAGCAAATACCAAACTCCCAGTGCAACAGCAGGAAACACCATGAAAAGTGGAGGATGACCAAATGGCTCCACAGTCCACATGGGGAGACAATTAGACCCCAGTGGCCACTGTTTACCTACAAAGAGTGAATTCAGCACTGCTGCCTCATGTTCACTGGAAAATAAGAAACCATATCCTCCAGGTCACATAGATGCAGACCCAGATTTTATTGTCTCACTACAAAGGAAGCTAAAGCTCCTGAAAATAACGTATGTTTCAAGTGCCCAACCTCAGAGGCAGTTTCTCAAGATGTCTTTACGCCAGCAGACCTCCATGTTAGAGGAGTGTTTACCATGTCCCTTACTTTTGGAAACTCCTCTACCACCTCCAAGGTTCTGAACTCTGAGCATTTTCCACTCAAGATATGTATTCACAGATTTTCTAACTCTTCTATTCTAATTGTGACTTACTTCAGGCGAAGGTAATGTCAAGGATTTGTTCTGGATGAGAGTGGGAAGATTTTTGTGTAGCATATATTTGCATACACATTTGATTCATTATTCTATTTTCAATTTGAAATACTGATCCCTGACACTAACTCATAACCTACTGGACTCTGACTACTACTCCTAATAAGATGGAGAAAAATAACCCAAACAGAATAGAAATCCAAGCAGTTCAGAGGAGGCATGGTGTATAGTTGGACTTGCCTTTTGCATAAAAAAGGGTAGGTGTTATAAATCTAGTCAATTTTCTGTTGAAATAGTTATCCATGTGTTTTTAAAGTTAACAAATATGTGAATTCCTGTCTCCCTCTCTCTGTAGCCTATTCAGCACATGTATTTTTATATGCACATATAGAATCCTACCTGGTATCACACGTACATTCTTGTGAGGTGGCTGACTTGGCAGATACAAAATGTGAGAAGAGATTACTCCTCCTAAATGCTGTTGGAACTGAAAATTCAATGTATGGGTAAACTTCCTAGTTAAACAACATTATACATAAATCTATCTTCAGTAACATGAATATTTTTGAATCTGTGGATGATGTATATTTCATGGTGAATTTCAATTGGCATATATATTG